>NW_026776534.1:0-60248 GCF_030936135.1 Gavia stellata
TACATTATGCAACACTGGACACAGAGCTACACAAAACTGGACACAGCTTCAGCTGAGGCCTTAGCAGGGAGGAGCAGAGTAGGTCCCAGAACCACCCCAGAACCTCCCTGCAGGTGCTGTGTGACTGACGGCTGGTGCTTTGCCTCCTAGCCACAAGGACTCCCTTCTTGTTCTTGGATCTGTGAACACTGTCTGGGCCCTAATGCTCTAGAAAAGAGGCCAGAGGGTTGAATGGCCCTTTGCCTGAAATGATTCTTAGACGTAGTTTATATTTTTAAGTTATGATGGTTAACATCATAAAAGTTGGTTTGCTTGCTTGCAGGGTCTTTATTTCCTTCATCTGATTACACCTTGGTTCACACATACCTCTGTGGAGAGAGGGGAGGCTAGACCTCCCCTGAGGGTCTCTGGGCCCACGCAAGTGGAAGAAGCTCCAGGGTGGAGCAGGCAGGGAGATGATGCAGGCAGCTGGAAGTCAGTGGTGTCTGCAAGCTGGGAGGCTCTGAGAGGGGCAGAGAAGGCACACGCAGCCAAGGACAGAGGTGACAGGCAGAAGATTTTTCTTAGGAACGAGTGGACATGTGCAGAGTTTGCTCAACCCACTGAAGTCTGCTGGACTGGAGGAAAGGCCTTGTATTAAAAGGATACACCAGTGGTGGGAATGAGGACTGGTTTTCAATGAATTCTATTTAGTATCTCAACCAGAAAGTAGTTTTGCTGCTCTGCCTTCACACACTTATGAATGTGTTCTCTCATGTGTTGCTGAAGTAATTCATGAAAATATTAAGTGGAACCAGGCCTACATCGGATCCTGACAGGTCTGACAGACTGTCCCAGTCTGGAAGACAACTACAAGGAACAAAGCAACATGGTGCCTTACCATTAAAAACACGGCTCGTTAGAGTGACCTCATTCAATTTACAACTCAGGGGAATGTTAAAACTTGTCTCTAGATGACTAACTTGAAACAAGATGATACAGCCACCTTTACAATTAAGTATTTGCCAGATTGTTACAGCAGCTCTTGGGGAGAATTTTGGACAGTTCAAGAGACTTTCCCAGGAAGTTCTTGCTGAGCCCAGACCATTTTTTATTCTTAACTATTGATTAACATCCTGGATAGAAAATCTGGCTATCCCAGAGATTCCTATTCTTGTTGCAGAAGTGATGACATTGTACATAGAGAAAATAGCTGTAAGTAGTCAGTAAGAACTGTTTCTGCAGAGGTGGGCAAGGGACACTTCAAAAAAATCAAAACAAGGCAGCAGGGGGCCCACCCCCAGTGTACGTATGCAAGTAAGGAAGTGCTGACAGGACAATATTGTGGGGAAAGCTCTCACACTTTTGCCAGGAAATCAGCATGACGAGATGCTTATCTGAACCTAGAATGGGGAATAAATAAGAGAATTTAGAGACTTGAATACTTCACAAACAATGCATTTGCTCAAGTAGATGAGGAAATGCCATAATCTCCACTTTGTGTAGTGGGCAAGAAAGAATACGACCTCTAGTATTATCTGAGATTGTCTGCCAACATGGGCTGCGTAAGTCCCAGGTTTTAAGAATATTTTAGCTTATCAGGCAAAGGAGGATAACCTTGGCACAATATAAGAATATTATGGCACTTTTCTAGACAATATTCAATGGCCTTGATCATCTTTTATGGTCCTGCAGTTCCTCTCTCATTTGTTATCATACCTTTAGCTTCTGCAACAGAAGAGACAAAGATTTTGCTGATAGAAACTTTCTTTATTAAAAGACTGTGGTGGGTTGACCTTGGCTGGACGCCAGGTGCCACCAAGTGTCTCTACTACTCCCCTCCTCAGCAGGACAAGGGCGGGGAGAAAATGAGATGAAAAAAGAACGTGTGCGGAAGCAAAGGAAAACTAACGATTTATTCTCTACTTCCCATCACCAGGCAATGTCCAGCCACTTCCTAGGAAGCAGGGCTTCAATACACGTAGTGGTTGCTCTGGAAGACAAACGTTGTAATAACGAGTGCCCCCCCCCCCCCCCCCCCCCCCCCCCCCCCTTGCTCCCTCTCTCTCTTAGCTTTTATTGCTGAGCAGGCATCATATGGTATGGAATATCCCTTTGGTCAGTTTGGGTCAGCTGCCCTGGCTATGTCCCCTCCCAAGATCTTGCCCACCCCCACCGTACTGGTGAGGGGGGAATGTTGGAGAGGCAGCCTTGATGCTGTGTGAGCACTGCTCAGCAGCAGCAAAAACACTGGAGTGTTATCAACACCTTTCTAGCTACCACTACGAAGCACAGGTCTATGAGGGCTGCTATGGGGAAAATAAACTCCATCTCAGCCAGACCCAATACACAGACAAAGAATCAATACAGCAACACTACTTTGTGTACTGAGCAAGACAGGGTCCTATGGAAAAATTACTATGTGGTCATGTAATCAGAGATCATATCGTAAATTGTATGTGGAGAAAAATATAAGACAATGTTAAATAAACAGTGTTCTCGCATTTCTTAACTGTGGCTTCACATTTTTTAAATTTTTTTGCAGTTTCTTATATTTAAAGAAAAAAATGGAAACAGTCATATAGCTGGAGGAGCTCGGAAACTTAAGTTGTAGGTAGTGCTGTCAGATCCCTCTACATGAGCAACAATGGAGTCTTGGTGTTGTATAAATCAGGTCATGTACCTTTTGACCTACACTTCTGAATGTTCACAGACAACTGCACTAAGCAGTAAACTCCCCAAAGCAAAGTTGTCCATATAAGCAAAGTCCCCACCTTGACTAAGAGAAATGCAGTTGAATTGTGAAAAAGTGTTTTACGAATGTCAAGTCATAGGGTAATTATGTTACATTCACAAACAAGTAAAAGGAAATCTACAAAAAAAAAAAAAAGATAAAAAGGACATGAGCATACTGCAAATTAGTAGTGATTTATTAAGTGGGATGCTATATCAAATTTGTGGGTATTTATTCTGGGTGAATGTTTGCTGAAAGTGAATGTTGGAAAGTTTGCTCTACAGATACTGTGTTAAGCAAATTGGGAAAGTTATATTTTCTGTGTCTCTCCAATAAACATTTGGGAAAATGTCAGAGCTTAATGCTACTCCAGGTCAATAACATAAAAACATAGCAGTGATCCTTCAATTTCATGTTTGTTTTTCACAGTTCCTTAGCTCAATTCCTGGAGAGTTTCCAAGCAGAGGTTGATTTGGTCTGAAACAATCATTCAAGCTTCCCTGAGAAACTAGTATGAAAATATAAAGGCTATAATACACTGTTAATAAGTGATTGGGAAGATGCTGATGCTATCAGGTCTAGCATGGGCACTGACATAATAATAACGGGATGCTCTATCTGTTCATCCAGGTGTTTTGCAGATAGAGAGGTAAAGTTCCTGCCCATTCCTCCTGACTGTGGAAGCATTTTTGACATGTGTGGCATGGTCAGAACAACAGATTTGGTTTGTTATCCCACTCTAGCTGCACTGATGAAGCATGGGACTGCCCTGCAGGTAACCCCAGACAGCACCAATAACATGATCTTTTTTTTAATCCCTTTTCTATTTTTTGCACCCTCCTTTTCACTGCTTTTGTACTACCCTTTCTCCACTCCAGCTTCCTCCCAAATAAACAACCCGCTCCTAATTACTTCCTTCCCATTGATCTTGATTTTGCTACACCCAAATTCTGTATTTCTGATACTTCTACCTTGATCCTAGCCATACATGGTATTACTGGTATGGTTATGTAGGTACTGTTTGCCTTGCAAGACTCCACTCCCCAAAGGGCCCCCAATACACCACTTTCATGACCTGCAAAGTCTGGCCATGTTTCTCACTTGACTTTCCCTTAGCCATTTGTGAAGTCCAGCCATCCTTCATAGTGTTTTCTTTAACTTTTGCCAGCTTTTTGCATTGTTATCTGACACACTCAACAGCTTCCAATATCATATGTGGTAGTCCTCCCTGTTTTGTTCAGTCAACCTGAAGCCAGGGCTTAGTCAGCAACCTGATCATTTGCCTGGGGCATTCGCAATTAATATAAGATTTAAGTAGTATAATACATTGGGGAACATACAACAAACAGAGTTATTTCATTGGAATTGTCAGGTGGAATGAGGAAACAGTTAATTGTCCATATGTTTATTAGCAGGCAAGAAAGTAGGAAGCCATGAGTCAGGGACTAGATGCCTGCAAGGAATAGTGCCTGAACTATTCTTAATAATGAACACAGGGTCCTGCCATGGTTTGGTGTGATGGGTATAGCAGAAAAACTGTGGAAAAACATGTGGCAGACATCTGAAAACTAGTTGAAAGGTGACCCTGACAAAAAACTGAAAGCACGTCTCAGCAGAGGTTTGGAAACCTGAATACCCACTTCTTGTCTCATAGACACAAGGAAAGTGAATTTTGAATATCCTCTTTTGTAAATAAAGAGCATTCCACCTAATTGTTTGTGATGCCTCTGATAACAATGCACTCAGATGGTGGTTTTGGTTCATCAGGATAAAGGTGGATGGGGGCTGGCCTAGATGGAAGCCTGTTGTGCCCCCTGTGCCACATGAAAGGAAGATCCTAATGGTAAGAAAAAGAATAAAAACAAGTCAAGTCATGAACCTGGACTTTGAGTAGGGCCCAGTGTTTTATCAATAGAAATGCAGAAAGCAGCTTCCCATCACCAAGCACTCAGCACAAACAGCTTGAAATGAACTCTGCTGCCCAGGCAGAGCTCCAGCAGGGTCTTGGAAGAACCATCGAAGATTATTCTGATCTGCAGAAAGGGGTGGACAATAGACACAATGTTTTCCCTTTTTGAAGAGCAATCAGATAACACATCATGCTGGAAACCATTGTAAAGTAGATGATTGTTTTCCTTTTTTTTCTACAGCTGTGTCAGTAAGAAAGTCATTGATTGATGTCAGTGTAATTGAAAAATCCTCATACTTGTGGAAATTCATCATTATTCTGAGGAGCTGGATGGCTTAGGTAGAGCAGGAAGTTTAGTTAGGAGATAGTTGTTACACAAGGATGAAAGGAGGAAAGGGGAAGAAGGACATGGACTTGCAGCTGATGGTGAAGGTATTGAAAAACACAACAGGTCAGGCCATATTGAATGGTTGGGCTTCTATGAACATGTAGCAGTATGAGAAGCAGCAGCTCCATTTCTTTCCCTTTTTGAAACGTAGGTCACAGGTGGAGTGGTGAGTGGTATCTTTTAGATCCTGTTAGGTCATAGGTGGGGGGAAAAGTTGTTTAGGGCAATAAAGAAGTTGTTCAAGAGAATAGGAAAGAAGAACGAATTTCAGTACAAAGGGCAAAGTTGGAATGAGGGCCAGAACCTTCCTCTAATCACTTTGCAGGAGTTGAGGGCCCTCACTAATACAAGCTGCCGAATAATTTCTAGAGATGTTTTCACATTTCTTACAATGGTATCAAGGAGACCTGTCATTGCTTCAAATTTAAAATCAGTAACAGTTCTGGAAGAAAAGATCATATAAAATGTTATTGAGGAAGGTGGCTTCAGGCAATTGCTAATTAAGCAGATGTAAACCTTCCCTGTGAGAACAGCACGTTAAAAACCCAATGAACTACATCAGTGCTAGATAAAACTGGGTTGTTCTGCCAGCATTCACACCGTTGGGATACAGCAATAAATGAACGGAATTGGCCTATGATTATGTTCTGTGTGATACTTCATGTGACTTGGCAATAAACCTTGAGGCTCCAAACACATGCTTACAACAACAAATCAGTATTGTGTCTGCTGCTAGATTCAAGTTCCTGATGTGATATTTCTTTGGTAAGGTCACACCACTGGTTGCTTAATATTCTTTTCAATGTTTGGGTGGTTTAATGCAATGTTAGAAGGGGCACCAAAGTCAGCACAGGCTGACTACAGGTAATCAAAAGCATTGATGAATTTTCTATATGCTGGCAGAGTGGGGACAGTTAAGTATGACAAATGTATGACATTTTGAACATTAACTGGGAAGCCAAGTGTATCACTGGAAGAGAAAAAGAGAAGGCCTGATGCAGAAGGTGACTTATGATGGAAATCAACACCATGTGAAATCGTCTACACTGCTACAAGACAAATTCCAGGTATGGTTGAGATGGGAAATGGATGTTGCGGGCTGTTGACTTAATTTCATGCCAACCGCCTTACAGTCTTCATTTGTGATCAGATTTGCTGCTTTGAAGGCAAAGACTGTCAGAATCAAGAATTAGCTAGCCATGTCAAAAGAGACAATCATATTCTGTCTCTCTTTAAGGAGGAGGGCCATTAAGGAGCAACCAGCTGCTGCCCAATACAAATACCTTTATCAATAAGTTAGCTCCTTAAGTAGTTGTGTTTCTCTCCTTTTATACTCCTCTCTCATAGCTCAGTAGGGCAGCAAATGTTTCTTTCTTACATGTCTGTTTAGTACCAGTTAGCCTTTGGGTATGGCTCTGCAATACAAATAAATACTTGGCAAGTTGTTCATATGTTGAATAGTTTAGTACTGGGAAACATTGCCCAGAGAAGCTGTGGAATCTCCATCCTTGGAGATCTTCAACCTTACTGGGCAAGGTTCTGAGCAACAAGATACAGCTTTGAAGTTAGCCATTCGTGGAGTAGGAGCTTTAACTAGAGATCTCCGGAGTTACTTTCCAAAGTAAATCCTTCCATGATCGTATGATTTCAGTTAAAAACCTGGTAAGTGAAGGCATAAATTACTTCCAGCTGAGAAACAGTCTCAGTTGCATAGCATTGTCTCCTACTGCTGAATTTTTCAAATAAATTATTGCAAGTCCAGTCTGCATACTTGAGGACCCCTATAAAAGGGAGGAAAAACAGACTTCTGAAGAAATTTTTTTTCTGATACATATAGAAAAAGAAGCACTACAGCCACCAGAAAAGCCTCACTCCTCTGTAACAACTGGCTAGCAAAGATTGCTGAGATGCAGTTTCCTATTCAAGGTTGCAAATTCAACATCTGAGATAGCAACTAAGCTCCCCATAGGATTCCAGAACAATCAAAAGGCTGTAATCCTTCTGAGCATATTGATACATACAGCTTCACTACTGACGATGTAACTGCCCTATAGTTCTAGATGTGGTCAGTCTTATTGCTTCTCCAGTGTTCTTTGCACTAACAGAAAGGTAGCACTGTGACAAAACAAATTATACCACTGCATACAGGAAAGCCTTTTTAATTACTAAATAAATTTTCAAGAAAAGGCTATGAACTTGTTCAGAGTAATAAGCTCATCTATACAAAGTCTTCTCAGCTCTAGCAAGATGAGTTGTGTATCTGTCTACAGAGTGAATTTGGACTGCCTCACTCAGCGCATTGCATCACTGAAAACTAGTTAATGTAACAGACAAGGGCACTTCTTCAGTGAGGAAATTTTCCATCTATCCTGATTATAACAGTACATTTTAAATCATAGTATTGAACACAAAAATGTTCTGCTTGCTCTTGGTCTATTGGGGTCTTTGAAAAGATGGTCTACAGGAGGGTGCTAAATAATTTGCACTGCTAATACATTTGGTAGGTTAAAGTCTTTGCTCTGTCACCTACCAAGCAGAAAAGAATAGGTAGAAATTGTCAGGAGTTGGTTATGGATCCCTGATCTCAGTGCAAATTCAACCAGCCTGTGATAACTCTAACTGGCTGGAGTGGGCAATGATCTTGTTAGGAATTAAAAGCTATTAGCAAACAACGAGTCACTTCTACTCCCAACACTGAAAGCTCAGGGGGTGAGGAGAATTATTAATTAGCAATCTATTTTATTTTATTTCTGGATACATTATCCGGAAGGATTTGTCGGCAGGGAAGGCGTATGCAACATTCTCTTCTTTGCAGGGGCATGGCACGTAAGTGCAATGCAACTCTGACTCAGCTATTAAGCAGTAATTAATAGTATCCTGTCTCCAGTTTCTGCCCAATATAGTTGATAGGTGAGAAAGAAGGACTCAAAAAAGAACTGATTGCCCTGGAGATAAAGTAACTCTGGAATCAGATTACAACAAGAAATCCTTTCCCTTCTGGTGTCAGGCTCACTCACTTCCACTGCCTGTGTTCCCTAGTCAGAAAGTTAACCTCAGGAAGTCACCTAAAGAAGGAAACAACAACATTCAGAATAAGGTTTCTAAGCCCTGGATAAATTAGTGACTAATATAAAGTGCCATTGCAATACATACAAATGGCAGCTGATGAAAGAGGAAGTATTCAGACACATTGGTGAAGAGTGCCCCAAAAGATAAATCATGCCAGACTAACACAGTCACCTTTTACAACAAAATAACATCTGTTAACATTGGGAGAGCAGTGGATGTTGTTTACTTGGACTTGAGCAAAGTGTTCAACACTCTTTCCCACAGCCTTCTCCTGGACAAACTGACAAGATACAGATTGGATGAGTGGTCTGCGAGATAGGTAGGAAATTGGCTAACAGGCTGCACTCAGAGGGTGGTAGTTAATGGTTTTTACTTAGGCTGTCAGCCTGTCACAAGTGGGGGTCCCCCAGGGATCGATACTGGACCTCATACTGTTCAACATCTTCATAAATGACCTGGATGATGGGATTGAAAGCATTCTCACCAAGTTTGCTGATAACACCAAACTGGGTGGTGAGGTGATCACATCAGAAGTGTGAGCCATCTTACAATAGAGACTGGGACAGGCTGGAAGAGTGGTCTAGCAAGAACAGTATGAGGTTTAAGAAAGACAAGTGCAAAGTCCTGCGCCTGGGATGGAATAACCGAAGAGCCCAGTACAGGCTAAGATCTGTGTGGCAGGGTAGCAGCCTTGCTGAAAGGGAACTGGGGGTCTTGGTAGACAACGAGCTGAACGTGGGTCAGCAGTGTGCTGCTGCAGCAACACACACAAATTGGATCCTAGGCTGCTTCCATGGGGGCATCACTAGCAGAGATAGATACATGATCTTCCCACTTTACTCAGTGCTTGTCAGGCCACACCTGGAGTACTGTGTCCAGTTCCAGTCACAATTCAAGAAAGACGTGGACAGAATGGATAGGGTCCAAAGGAGGGCCATGAAGATCATCAAAGGGCTGGAGATCCTGCCCTGTGGGGAAAGACTGAAGACTTTTCTCTCTGGAGAAGAGAAGGCTCAGGGGGGGACTTCATCACAGTATTCCAGTGCTTAAAGGGTGGCTACAAAGAGGATGGGGGGTCTCTTTTCACAAGGAGTCACATGGAGAAGAAAAGGGGCAATGGGTACAAGTTGCACTGAGGGATGTTTTATCTTGACATAATAAAGAAATTTTTTTACTGTGAGAACAATCATTCACGGGAACAACATCCCCAGGGATGGGAGACCTTATCGGTCTCTACAACTACCTGAAAGGGGGTTGCAGAGAGGTGGGTGTTGGTCTCTTCTCCCAAGTGACTAGTGACAGGACTAGAGGAAATGGCCTCAAGTTGCACCAGGGGAGGTTCAGGCTGGATATTAGGAAAAAGTTCTTTACTGAGAGAGTAGTGAAACATTGGAATAGGCTGCCCAGGGAGGTGGTAGAGTCACCCTCCCTGGAGGTATTCAAGGAGCGTGTGGATGTGGCATTGTGGGATGTGGCTTGATGGGCATGGTGCTGTGTGGTGTTGGGTGGGTTGGTTTTTGGTGTGTTGTGTGTGTTTTGGTTTTTTTGTGGGTTGTTTTTTTTCTTTTTTTTTTTTTTTTAGGTTGGACTTGATGATCTTACAGGTCTTTTCCAACCTTAGTGATTCTGTGATTCTGTGATTCTGTGATGTGGTGGAGTCCCTATTACTGGAGGTTTTCAAGATGCAGTTGGACAGGGTGCTAGATAATCTCATCTAAGCTCCCTTTCCCATGAATGGTTGAACCAGATGATGTTTCGTTCCAAGCTGGGCTCTTCTATGATTTTCTGATTCTATAAGATAATGGTAGGAAAGGAGTCAGACTTGGTGGTGTGTGTATGCTTGCTCTTTTACCCTAGGCTATCACAGTAAGTGCCTTTCAACTTGCAGTTCACAGCTTCATCCAGCATATAAGCCAGTCTGTTGAGTCTTTCATATTGTGCATCCTGCAGAATCTTACAGATTCCTTTTGAAAAAGATCTATGCTCATTCTCATCATGGTACTCCTTACTTACCTATTTGTCACTTAAAACTCAGGGCATAGCTTTTAGCTGAACTTACTAAAAATCTGCCTTTAAAGTGCCTCAGAAGTATTTCAAGGAGAGCCAGATTTCCCTTCTTTGTATTCCACTTTGCTCCCAGGAGTTGCTTGGCTGTTTCAACAATTTCTCTCTAAATTATGTCCAAATCATCAGAGCTCGGCTTTTGCTATTCCTGTTTTGCAGGATATGCTGACTTCTCAGCTAGTCAAACTCAAAGAAAGGCTGAGAGATGTCGCTAGTAGACTTTGACAGCAGATACATGCATTTTCTGCCCCAAAGTCTCACATTTCTTCAGCAGCATGTAAAGGTAGCAGCTTTTCATTGATTCAAAACTCACTTCACAAAGATCAGGTGGATTGGCAAGATGAGAGAGATGAGCTCTGCTGCAATCACCAAAAACTTGCAGGGAAAGTGAGGTCATCAGGAGAAGAAGGATATACATATGTGAATGAAGAGTTCATCAATAAAGAAAAAAGATATCTCCTGCTGGGTATGGAAAGTCTCCATGCTCTTCCAAGAGATGGCTGATAGGTAACTTCAGGTTTTTCTCCCAGGTTTCTGAATCTCAAGCTGTTTGTTATGAGTTCTTCTAAAAAAATCTGAGTCCAAAAGGAAATGCTGCATAACAGAGACACTTGAATAACCTAATACTGTGCAACGCGAGATATGTAAAGCTAAGCCTCATTTAGCGTTATGGCTTCCCAAATTAAGTTCTCTATAGATTAGGGTGGAGTGTGGACGTTCATCATTGGGCTCTTGCTCCCTACTTTGCCCTAGTACTGCAAAGTTGATGTTACATTTTTGGTTGCCAACCATATGAGTGATTCTACTTGTTTATCTATTTGCTGTTGTTCTAACTAGCCTGATCATGAAGCCTTTCAAGGTGTAAAGTATAGAGCATTGTTTTTCATATAGAAGAAAACTCATTGTAATTGTTCAGTATATACAGAAAAAAAATTTAATTTTACTCATGAATGTCCCAGGCATGGCTTTGCCAAGAACTTTGAATGTGTGCAGTGCAAAGTTGCATGTAAAAGTCACTGCTCTCCAACCGTGCCAGTCTGTGTGACTGGCTGTGTGTGCATTGTGTATTGTATGTGTGTCTTTCCTGGGAGTACACGCTCAGCCTCATTCCTGGCTGGACCTGGGAAAACACAACAGCAGCAGCCTCCCATCTGTGGGACTGGGACAGGAGGAGTCCACTGGATCTTAGACTCCGCCACGTTTAGCTCCAGTGGACCAGGCAGCATCCCGAAGTCCACCATATTCAACTATGTCTAGCAGACAGTTGGGTCTTAGGGCACATGAGTACAGCTGATGCCTTATACCTCTGCAACCCCCATAAACATTAGGCATGTAAAACAGCTTACAAATAACAGCAAGGACTATTACTATTACATTAAACTGAACAGAAATTATTTCACAAAGGAATATCAACTGTTTTAGAGAGCATTTGTATTTCAAATACTCTCATGAGGTAGGTAGATATTTCTACATGTTTCTTTATAGACATGCCTCTTTGCATCAGTTCATTTCCCTATCAAAATTTAGAATATTGTTAGCAGTTGTCTGTACGTGTAACAAGAAAGTAAATTGATTGTTATACTTAATGTATTTTTTAATATAGAATGAACTGCTTTGTATGTTTGAACATGCGATTAGTATTTATAGAGCAATGCTTTGTGCCATCAGAAATTAAACACTGTAAATGGCACAATACACAAGTGTACACTGAAAAAGCACTGACAAATACTTTGTATAATATTTAATACTTTTTTCCTGCTTTACTAAGGGGACTTTGTAGTTCCTCAGCACATGATTGTGGGAGTGTAGGACATTAAATTAAACAGCATTCTCAACCAGAATGAGGACATCATAGAAGACATATATTTCCTGTGTAACTGAGTGGGGCAAAGGGTCATAACATGTAGCGTGTTGAACATGAGGTTGTCTAATATTAAAAGTAACTGATAAGAAATGAATTGCCATATGAAAAATATAAGATTGCCTGTAAAAAAGCAGAACATAGGCTTATCTTACCTGGTGTTCTCCCCTGAGAGTTAGGTTGAAGCTGATACTCTAGATGAAAGTGAACTCTTGGGTAATACAACAACTTATTGTGACATGTCTGTAGTAAAGGGGACTTCCTTCCTGACCTCTACAGACAATTAGCTTCCTCCTGCCAGTATGAAGTTTAATAACCTGGGTCGTTATATTTCCTTGCATAGCTAGAATGCTAATGTTATTAATATTAAATTCAATCAGAGTGTTAAATTGAAAAACTGCTTCCAGCACGCCATGATGTGTTCAGTTAAAGAAATTACTCTATCGTATCTTATTGATGGGCTAATGGATAACACCTTCTGTCAACACACGTTGAGGAAAAAATATCAAAATAATTTTGCAAGAAATTGAATGAGCCGAAGTGATTAAAAGGAAGATAAGGTGAAACTAGTGTTTAACCAGAGAAATAGTTACCTGTAAAACTGCTGAAAAGAATGTGGAGATTTCAGAAATGTTCTCACTAAAGTAATATAAAAAGTCTGAGGAAAAAAATCCCGTTTCCTTCATGGTGTACTTTCTTAGGAAGTGGCAATTCAATGTAATTCTGAATCCCAGTCTTCCTCTCACCAACTGCAGAATGTGTTCTTGCTCTTAAAAATAATGGAATTGTTCTGGGCATGCTTTAATACAGTGACAGATGCTTTGGTGGACATATGATACAGTGACCAGAGCATTTTGATAGTCAAATCTGAAACAAGCAGTTATTTTTTCCAGGGTAAGGCCTGAGATAGGTTTTCTGACAGTGCCTGCAATTTTTTATGTACCCAAGACAAGATACAAGCAACCTGGACGGATTAGTATTCTGGTCCCCACAACCAACAAGGCCTTGGAAGTGATCACTGAAGCAGCTTTTGCAGTTTTGTGGTATGCTTCACTGCAGGTACAAACAGTTAAGGTATTTTCTCAGAATTTTATTTTTTTTCCCTATAAAAATGAATGTCATCTATGTTTTAATTCCTCCATTGTCAGCACAGTTTAAAAAAAACAACACAGGGACATTTTTCTTTTTGCAAGTGTCCTACAGAAAGTACTTCAGTCTTTCTTCTTTTCTGTCTTCAGAGACGTGAAGCTTCTTTATGAATTCCTCCTTGTTTTATCTAGATTTTCTCTGTTCTTCCACGGCCTTGCACAGGCCTCTTGTGTTTATCTGAAACTTGGAATTCTTATAACCACGTAGCATCCAGAGGTGAATTTGAGCCATGAGTGAAACAATATGCTTCACTGATCCCTTGAGAAGTTACTGTACTTTGTTCTTTCTTTCATTAGAAGCTTTTCCCAATTTTCTTTTCCATTTCTTACGGGTTTGTTTGGTTGGTTTTTTTAACACAATGTGTGGCAACTTGCATTTAGTGATATGAGAGTGCAGTAACAACATGAGCCTCTCCAGTGGATGACAGAATCCTTCCTCCTGCTGTTTTTGATAGAATGCCTTCCAATAAATACACTAACACTTCATCTCAACAATACTTATTTTAAAAATTAGGGAAAAAGAATGATGTTTCTATGTGGTTTATTATCATTCTGAGTGTTGTGTCAACCTGTCAAATATTGACTATAATTTCTATAAATCTCACTGAATCCTTAACTACTCTCAGGGTCACACTGATGGTGTACGGCAGTGTTATGAATGGACACCATTCCATGTTAACTTCCTTGCTTTTCTAACGGCCAGACTTCGAAAGAAGCTTATACCAGCCTTACAAAATGTATCCCATGTTCCCAGTGAGATTGCTTTGATAGCAAACCTTTGATGTGTGTCAAGGAAGCCACATTTTACTTTTATTACTGAGAGAGCTTGATCTGGTGAGTAGGTCTTAGTAAACGGGCTGAGGAGACATGATGGAAACTGGTAGGTTTCCTCCAGAAATAATTCCACCACACTTTCTTCTTATCTCCACTCTGAAGCAGACCTAAAACTTTGTTCAAAAAGTATTAATTGGGGCCACCTGCAACCAAAAAATGAGATTTAACTTCTCCATCTTTGAGAAGAAACTAACGGAGGTCACTAGCAATAGAGTTATTATCCGATAATATTTTGTGTTGTTTCCTGCCAAAGAAGTATAACCAGGCTAGGTGAGAATGACTGCATATGGAGATAAAATGTGACTACAATAGAAGTAACTTATTTTAAGAAAAAGCAAAGCAGAGGTGAAGCATAGAATCATAGAATGGTTTGGGTTGGAAGGGACCTTAAAGATTATCTAGTTCCAAACCCCCTGCCATGGGCAGGAACACCTTCCGCTAGACCAGGTTGCTCAAAGCCCCATCCAACCTGGCCTTGAACACTTCCAGGGATGGGACATCCACAACTTCTCTGGGCAACCTGTTCCAGTGTCTCACCACCCTCATAGTGAAGAGCTTCTTTTTGTATCTAATCTAAATCCACCCTCTTTCAGCTTAAAGCCATTACCCTTTGTCCTATCACTACATGCCCTTGTAAAAAGTCCCTCTCCAGCTTTCTTAGAGGCCCCCTTCAGGTACTGGAAGGCTGCTAGAAGGTGTCCCTGGAGCCTTCTCTTCTCCAGGCTGAACAACTCCAACTCTCTCAGCCTGTCTTCATAGGAGAGGTGCTCCAGCCCTCTGACCATCTTGGTGGCCCTCCTCTGGACTCACTCCAACAGGTCCATGTCCTTCTTATGTTGGGGGCCCCAAAGCTGAATGCAGTACTCCAGGTGGGGTCTCATGAGAGCTGAGTAGAGAGGGGGGTAATCACCTCCCTCGACTTGCTGGTCACACTTCTTTTGATTCAGCCCAGAATATGGGCTAGCATGGCATACCTTGCCTAAAATGGATACTCAGCCACCAACTGCAGAAATACTCCGTAGTTTTTAAAGGACCTTCTTTAAGCTAAAAGTAAACCCAACAAGTGCTTTCTTTGTTATTAAATGCTTTGACCATTTTCTGAAGCTTAATTTATGTGAAGGTCTTCACACAAATTAGCTGTAAATCTGAAAAGCAAACCATAGTGAAACATACAAATACCATTACAAATTGATATCAAAGACAGATTTTAAATAAAATCCACATACCTCTCCATTCTTGCTTTTTCTGGCAGGAATCAATGTCTGTTTTCTGAAGAAAATTCTGCTGAAATTTTTCTATATTTTTCAGAGTCTTTTAATCAAGCTAAAACATTCAAATCAAAGAATTAATTCTATGTATACCAGCAGTCACTGTGACCTTGGTCACTGTGAAAGTCTTCTGTAGTTGAATTCTCTGATGTCTGATATGAATGAGACAGCCTTTCTTGTGATCAGCAGTCTCCAGTCCACCTATCTCCACCACATCTATAGGAAGACTTTGGTTTTAGTATCTTCAATCAGTTCCAAAAGTGCTAGGGACATACCTGCACCTGCAGTTATAGATTGTAATTGCTTAGGAAGTTAGGCTGGTATCAGTAATTTAGGTGTCTTCCAAGAGAAGATATTTTTTATAAAGCTTTTTTTGCTTTTTGGGGTTTTTTTGCTGTTTTTGTTTTTTTGTTTTGTTTTTTTTTTTTTATTGTTGCTCCTTTCATGCATTGGAATCTTGTTACATGATAATTAAAAGTATTTTTAAAAAAATTGCTAGAACAAAAAAGATCCTATGGTATGTGACTATTACAAACACTTCTCTGACATTGTGGTGTTACAGAAGAGGAGATGGAATATGTGACCTTTATAGTGTCAGTCATTTTTTAACTTAATTGGAAAAATCTCAGAATAGCTCCAGAGGAAAATTCTTTCAGAGCATTTTATGACTAGACTTTTAATACTAAGTCTAGAAAATTGATGTATTTGAAGAAAGAGGTCACAAGTGAAGGAGAACTTGCAGATCTGTATGACTGTAGGCAGCAGACACATATTATGCACTGACATTAATCTTTTCAAGTGATATGAAATTGTATGAAAACGGGTTTGTAATCATAGTACTACAGTTCAATGATCAGTAAATAGTCTGGGAAATGTTCCTTGTAACGCTGAAGTGTTGAATACACTCTTGAAAGAATTTAAAAACAACTGTAAAAGGCAATGCAAACAAACAGAGACAAAGTCAGTGATGTACCAAAGGTATAAAACTGGAAATGTAAGTGTAACCTTGTTCCCAGTAAGGTAAATGATGAAGTTCTCATTGGCTTTTTGATTACAGTAGACTTTTACAGATAAAATCTCTCAGTTACAACATAAGGACAGTTATTATCTCAAGTCAGGGCACCACTGTACTGTCTCTCACGCAGAGTGAGACTGATATGAATAGTGAATGTTAGTTGAAAGTCATACTGTTCAGGTTTTCCATTATTATTAAATGAACACACTGGAAATTAAAGCAGTTGAATGCTTAATTTAGCTCTCTAATAGTTCTATGCTCTTCTTTCATAAATATTTTTTTCAAAAACATGTCATTTAATCCACACTGTTAAAATGACCAGTTGCCTCATTGAATATTCCCAATCCATGAAAGGTAAGAAAAGTCCTTCCATATGCCATCACTGAGACAGCAACAGGGCTAATAAGGTTGCTTTCAGCAGTAAAAACTTCTTTTTGGGGGGGATATAGCAGATTTTCTGAAGTATGATCATTCAACAATAGACTCTAGAACAGAGAAGGAAAGTGATTTCTTGATATTAAGACTCACAAAAAATCTGTAAAATTTGTACTTAAGATGTTGGTAATTTAAATGGTACTGAACTGTACCGAACTGAGGGGCAGGAAGTGTGCCATGGTTAACACCCTGGCAGTCTTGCTTGGTTCTGCTCTGCACACTACTACAAATTTTCAATGTGGCCATGAGCAGATCATTTAGAACTGGACTGTGGTATAGGCAAAACCTGGACGTTACATAATATATGACTGGTGTTGCTTTGGGTACAGCTGAAAGACACTGACTATGTTTATATGTCTGTCTATTAAGGCTGAACTGTTAACAAAGTAATTAGACCTATCAAGAAGTAAAAAACCATGGAAAATCCTAAGAAATTCTTTCCCCTCACTTACAGGGAGGCTGGGGAAGGTTTTTACTCAGTGCACTGCCAATATAGATTAATAGTGGAGCAACTACGTATCACTGTGAGAGTGGAAGCACTGTCTCAGTCTTCTGCATAGGGTTCAGTGCAGAAAAAGTAGAGCAGTAAGATCTTATTCAATATTCCATATAGTTAGGTAGCTGAGAGGAGAGAGAGGGCTAAATTTCTCAACCAAAGTTCTGAATAACCAAAAAACCCCCAAAGTTTGAAACTTTCATTGGAAAGTTTCTTTCTTACAGATGTGTGGGGAAGCTATTTCAATTCTCTGTCCTCAAAGTGAAAATGCTGAAGGTTCCAGGCATGTACAGCAAGCAGTCAGGGCACTTCTAATGGGAAATGGGGACTATTTTCAGCACATTATCTGTGCTGTTGTTATCTTGTTTTTACAAGAAGAGACACCTCACTGACTGGCAAATCTTTTTTTTTTATTTTTCAAATGTAACGCAATAGGCATTTTGTACAACATATAACACATACACTATTATGATAGCAGAAGCTTCTCACCCCATGTCACTTTCTTGCATTCTTCTTTCATTATTGTCAACTCTTCAACCAGGCTGGTTCACTGCTAAGGTTGATTTTTAGATTCTTTGGAAATGCAGGAGCACAGGTAAGTTGGACTCAGCTTGCATAGCAGGGATGTAAGACACACTTTTGGACCCAAAACTTCTGTTGAAAGGAAAATGAGAAGAGCATTCATTATGAGAACTGTCTTGAGAAAAGTTGAAGCATTTGCATATGCATAATATCTCTGGTATGGACCAGAATTTATGGGGCCTAGAAGATCTTTTATGCAGTTGAGAAACTACTTACTGCATCCTAGAAGTTTCTCTTGCAGCCACCCTACATTGTGGGTTGTCTTGCCTCATTTGTCTCTTTCTTGCCTCAGTAGCCACATTATCTGGATTCATCAGGCGGCAGCTTAGTGACAGAGCCCTACACCAAGTTACACTGAAAGCTTTGCTTCTACTGATTATCATTGTGGAACTTCTAGACTGAAATAAACAATCACCTTCCTACTGTAAGCTGGACTTGCTATTAATGCTTCCTGTTAACGCTATTAACGCTATTAACACAGCAATGTAAAATTACTGAGGAAAATGTGTTGAGCACAGGCTGTCTCTTTTTAAATGGTCTAATATGCTGATAGTTTTGTGTACAAAGCTGTGAAATATTACATCACTAAATGTATGTAATTCTAATTATCCATACTTGTGAATGCTTAAAGTGTATATGAAGAAATGTTCCAGAAAGCTAATCAAAGCAAGAGTTACTATTTGCACAGAAAGTTAAAAATAAATTTAAATTAAAGAAAAGATAGTGAATGTAATTAAAACACAATAGATGCACCTGGTTGAAGAGCGTCAATAATGAAAGGAGAAGGCAGGAAACTGAAGAGGGGTAGAAGAGGCTTCTGCTATCATCATAGTGTATGTGTTACATGTTGTACAAAAACACCTACTGCCTTTCATCTGAAACTTCAAAAAGATTTGCAGCCAATGAGAGAAGAGCAATCTATGGAATGAATGCTCTAGAATCTGGGAATTGCCCACATGTTTGTGGGGGCTTTTAATCCATACTTACTGAGGGAGCCAATCCAGGAAAAAGATGTAGAAAATTATTTATACTTGTCTCATTACAGGGTGCTGTCCACTGCAAGGAAAAAAAAAAACAATACAAAATTGCACAGCATGTATAGTCTTAAACTACTGTTTTAGCACAGCTCATGAATTCTTAATACTACTGTTTACTGTGCTGAGCTCTGCCTATAGTCACACAGTGGAGATCCCCAAAAATTTCCAAGGATTCAGCCTGTGATTTGTCTTACCATAAGCAAGAGGTCCCACTGCTGCAAAAGCCTCTTAACTAGCCAAGACTTTTGCAAGGAACCAGAAGAGTAGTTAAAGCTTTTCAAGGGCAAGAATGCTGTGTAAGCACAAAACCAGAATGTGAAAAGCATGTTAATCTGTTGTGCAGATATGTAAATGATCTGTGCATAAGCTAAGAAACATTGTTCTTAATTAGAACTAGATAGATGACTCAAGGCTAAAGTAGAATGATTTGTCTTAGTTTATAAGGTAAACAATTGTTGTTGTATAAACAGGAGTCCAAATCCTGCCTCCACGCAGGGCGACTTAAAAGTTAAACCATGGATCTAAGAGCATTGTCCAAATGGTTCTTGAACACCAACAGGCCTGGGGCCATGAACACTCCCCTGGGAATCTTGTTCCAGTGCTTGACCACCTTCTAAATGAAGAACTTTTCCTAATATCCCATCTGAACTTCCCCTGACGCAACTTTAAGCCATTCCCTTGTGTCCTATCACCAGACACCTGAGGGAAGAGATCAGCACCTCCCTCTCCACTCCCCTTCATGAGGAAATTGTAGACAGCCATGAGGGCACCCCTCAGTCTCCCCCTCTCTAACCTGAACAAACTTAGTATCCTTAGCCACTCCTCATAAGCCATGCCCTCTAGTCCTTTCACCATCTTTGTTGCCCTCCTTTGGACACATTCTAATATTTTTACGTCCTTCTTATATTGGGGGGCCCAAAACTGCACACAGTACTCCAGGTGAAGCTGCACCAGTGCTGAGTATAGTGGGACAATCACATCTTTGAACTGGTTAGCTATACTGTGCGTAGTGCACCCCAGGATATGGTCAGCCCTTTTGGCCGCCAGCTCAAATTGTTGACTCATATTGAGCTTGCCATCAAGCAAAACCCCCAGATCCTTTTCCACAGGGCTGCACTCCAGCCTCTTGTTCCCAGTCTGTACATACATCCAGGATTACACTGCTGTAGGTGCAGAATCCAGCATTTGTCCTTGTTAAACTTCATACGGTTGGTGATTTCCCAGTACTCTATCAAGATCTCTCTGTAAAGCCTCTCTACCCTTGAGGGAAACAACGTCCTCTCCTAATTTAGTATCGTCGAGAAACTTGTTTAGTGTGCACTCAAGTCCAGTGTCCAGGTCACTGCTGAACTCCATTTTCACTCTGAGAATCCACTGCTTAAAAAATGCCCTAAGCCAGTTGAAAAAAAAAGGTTTGAAGGTGTGTTAGCTTTATATTTACAGGTATATCACTGTGTCTCATTTTTATTACTAAGTCAGCAGTGGATTAAGGCATAAGTCTGCAGATGCAGGAGAACGATTCATTGCAGTGTTTGCAGAAGCTGCAATGGCATCCTAAGCATCATAGTTTAGAGAGTTCATGTCCTTTGAGACCATAGCTTTGGGGAACATTGCTTTTTTCCTTTGATGTTCAGTAAATATTCACAGGAGACTGGACAAGGATCAGTGGAGAATGCACCTTCTATTTGCACTTGAAATAAAAACTACGAAAAGGGGCATTGGTAAATGGAATTGTCAACTGTGTGCTAAAAAATTCCTTACCAAAATATCATTGTTTGTATCTGAATTTTCTGTAGGGAAATCAACAAGGTTGCACAGATAGGAAAAGGTAAATATTGAACTGTATTACCTACTATGAAAAAGCTGAAGAGTTCTTCTCTCCATTGTTTACTTCCCTGTGCAGCCTGTGCCAGACCAGAATATCTTGTGTAGTTCTGTTTCATTTGGATTCAGCTATAGGATTAAAAATTCAGTGAATTTTTTAAAATTTTCTTTCAGGTATTACTAATTACTAAATTACTAATAGCTGTGCCTAACCTGCTGAATATACATGTTGTCTGCAATGTACTACAAATTTTGAGAGGATCAAAATATGTAAAGGGGGATTTATCTATGCAGATAGGATAAGGGGAAGGACATCTCCTATTAAAACCTGAAATTTTTGTCTAACATTTATGAGTAAAATAGACTGTTGTCTATTCTTTTAATTCTTTAAGATGTTTTATTTAATAACTATGAAAATAGCCTTTGGTTACCTACACTGAGTATTATGTTAACACTCTGCAGGAAGCAAACTGTATTAATAATAATGCAAAATTATATGTTTAGGCAAATTCACTGTTGTTCATGAAGTGCTAGCAGCAAGTTCAATGTTAGACAAATTCTCCAGCTGTGACATTGCTGGCTAATTTAAATATTTACATATTTTTTACACAGTTGGAAGCTGATATTTAAGTGTCCCCCAGTTACCCAAACTGACCTCACAAAGTAAATGTAATAAAATTTAACAAAACAGAAATCTAATCCTGTGCCATCTTTAGCACCTTCCCATCCCTAAATAAGGAACAGGAACATCACTATTGACTTTCAGTAGGCAGAACTTGAATAATGTGATGATTGACAGCAGCATCATAGACCTCCTACACAAATTTAGTTAGCTTGTTGTGCTAAATCAAACTTGGGAATATAAGTCAAAATTTCTCTTAGCCTTGGGTAATACCATACTTCTGGGTACTGATGTAGACTAAGAAAATATAACAGAAAACTGAGGGTTGTCCTAGTCTATTCTCTCTCTTCCCCTTTACTAGCTATGAGTTCCTGGACTCTTGCTGCATCAGATCTCAGTTTGGCAGAGAACTTTTCTTTCTACTAGGTTTCTTTTCCAGTACACCAACTAGCTGAACCCCACCAGACAACAGCTACATAAAGACTATGTAGACTCAAAGTAGGATAGCTGAATGAATGAAAGTAGGGATGTGCCCTAAACGTATCTTAATCAAACATTTTCAGTAAATGTTTGTGGAGAAAGTACAGTTACTTTTGATACACGGGTGCTAGGGAAGGAGATTCCCAGTGACCTACAAGACCTATTCACAGACATTTTATGAGTACCTATCATGTATTCAGCCCACACATGCAAGTTGAAAACTGCTGATGCATGTGGATGAGGCATTTTGTTCAGAAAGACAAGAAGATGGAGGGAAATACTTGTCAAGATCAACACTCTTTGTAGTCGTGTAGAGGATGCAGGACCTTTACAGGAAGACAAATTAAATTTTGTCTAGAGAATAATCATCTGGCTAGAGTAAATTGGCAGCTGATGAGTCAGCAATCCTGGGTATCTCATACATCAGGCCTAACTAAGTTCTATGGGATCAGAGGTCTAGATGATAAAGTAAAGATTATAAAGAAACAGCAGATAAGAGAAAAATATTTTATGGTTACTTCTTTGAGTTAGCCTTATACATCTTTCATGTGTTTTTTATGTCCTTCTAGCCCCACCTTGCCTGTTGCCTTACTCTTCAGATCATGAATATAATGCTGTGCATATCCCAAAACATGAGCTGAAATAAATGTTTGTATGCATGAAGATTTCTGGAAAATGTATCTTTCTATGCAGAAAAATGTACACACTGGAAATATTACATTAGTGATGTATATACATGTTCAAGTTATACAAATGAGACTACTACCTCATAAACAGAAATATACACTGTCCAGTATTCTGTATAAATCCTTTTGTGTTTAAACTGTGACAACTTGCAATATGCTATTTGAATAACATCATCTAAATGATCACAATGAATATAATACAGATAGTTTGTGCTGTTACATGCAGGTCTGAAAATTATTTGTAATGAATGTTTTGATTTTGTAGTCCGTTATGTTGAGGTGAATTACAGCTGTTACGCACCAAAGGAAATGGCATGAGGTTATCTATAACAGACTGGTTTTCTTATTTAACTAAAAGCACTGATCTTCATCAGATTTTCATGAAGTTATAGTCTAGAATGTATAATCCTGAGATTAGGTACTGAAAAAAAAAAAAGGACAAAAAAAGACAGACCCATATTGGAGCATAAGTAACTCAGGCGATATTTTGGGGAAAATTCACCCAATTTTTCTGGGAACATTACAAAGTCTTCTGTAGAATACACAGGAAGATTGTGTCCTGTAACTTACCTGGATTCTCCCCAAGTCCAATTACATCCAGCAGCCTAAAGGGAGTGTTATGTTATGAAGCTGAAGCTTGGGAGTAATTTGCCTATTTCCAACAAAGGGCTAGGAGAGGAAATTGAACAAAAAAACAGGTAACTAGTTTGGATTCTGAATCTTGTCTCATCTGCATACCACAATGGGCACCGCTTAGGTCACAGGTTGGAAAACTGGGGTGGACTGCTGTGATAATATAGTTTGATTTCATGTCTAAGATAGGACTATACTTGTATTTCTGTCCCAATTTAACACTATTACAGAAAAAGGGATCTAACATCACTTCTGAAAAAAAATTGCTTTAATGGTTAAATATCATAACTGCTACAATAGACCAACTTTTTTCTGGTCTATACTTTCTCATTGACATTTTTCAGCCATGGGCTGCTGTAATTCTTTTACTAATTAAAAGATTCTTTCTCTTTTTATGCATGTAAGGACTTTTATGTATGTAAGAAAACTATTACCTGTCTTTTCATTATATAGAATTGGAAGATATCTTTCTGTAAATATTTCCCAGATCTTTAATCATTCTCATTTCTCCTTTTCTTACCCAGCTTCCATGTATTAACATTCTTCTTTTGCTGTGACACCATAACTGTGATCAACATTTGCTGCAGATTTCAGAGGTAAGGGACTCAACCTACTGCCATTTGAGATTTCCATGTTTATAGATCAGAGCATTACTTTATTCCTTTGGGCTAATCATTGCACTTGGAGCTGTTGTAGTATTCTGATGAAATAAATTGGTCTAGAATTATAACAATATCAGTTTAACCTACTCATGTACAATATTAAATAGTTAAATAATGTTTATATTAAATAGTTAAATAATGTTTGACATTTCAAATGCACAGAACTCAAGTTGCTTAGTTCTATGGCAACAGATAAGGTTTTTGTTTTTTTTAGAATCCTTTTCAGTAAAGATGCAAATAAAGAAACATTTATAATATCAAAATGCAAAACATTAAGTAAGGATTTCTTTTTAAGATTCTTCTTATTACTTTTCAAGGAAAACAAGGGTTTGGCAACCTTTTTAATGATATTTAGGGTAGCTATAAATAGTCTTTCTGAATAATGAGAAAGTCACTTAAAAATAAGCTGGTTCTTGTTGTCATGATCATTGTTAAACTCTGATCCTGCCTCTTTTATAATAAAATAAACAGGCACATAAAAGGAGAAAACAGTGAACCCTAAATGAAATACACAAAGTCATCCAGCCTTCACTTACAACTTTTGTTCTGGAAACAAAGGCCTTCTGAGACCTGACACATTTGTACAGATGTTGTGCTTTTCAAGATCTTCTCTTTATCTGTATGCCTGCACAAAACAACACTCTAAGGAATGAAGTTTTTTACTATCTGAGCTAGGTTTTTCATAATACAGTGCAAAAAGTGTGAGACTAAGAAAACTGAGAGAAATAAGGAGGAGAAGCAGAAGGACCTGCAAAGAATGGTGTGACAGAAGGAGCCAAGGCTCCTTTTATAGGTGCAGTTGGGTGAAGGCAAGGTAGTATATGCTGGTTTTTGGGTCCTTGTCTTTTTTCTCACTCTGCCTGGGGTAGCCTAGAGTTCAGGTAGTTGGCTTGGCAACTGTGAAACAAGACTTGTTTCTGTCAACTTAGTCAACGCTGGCTGGAACTGATGTCAATCTGTGCTTTTTCCAGGCAACACAAACCCGCTGTGAAGTCTCCCTTTTTAACAGCCCAAACAGTGTAATGCGAGAAATTCTGTCACTAAGTTTTTCACTCATTTGACTATTTTTAGTCTGTTTCTATTTGACTCTAGCTTTTTATTTTACCATTGGTGCTCTTGGCACCTTTTAGGAACATCATCAGTAGGGTTTTTTTGTTCAATCTAATTTAAGTTAGTCTGTCTTTATTTTTTTCAATCTCAGTTAACAGCTTTATATAACAGTGTCATACAGGCTTCTTCTAGGTCACAATGAAGTTTATGATAGTTTACCACTACCCACAAAGCTTTCTCAGAGCCAGTGTTTTTTTCCAGCTATTCATGGCCAACTTTCTTTCAAATAGGTTTGACTTTATATTTGGCCATATTAAAACTGAGAATGTTTTGTCTTGCTGATTAATTCTCTTCTTTATTTACTGTTCCCCCAGTTTTTGTGTCATCTGCAAACTGTAACAGCAACTTCTTTTCTGATCATTGCTAAAAAGGGTAAACAACGCTGTGCTAAAAATCAGTTTCAACAATTCTCCATCCCACACTTCAATCTGCTTCCCATTAGAATGGTCAGATGATTTGAGGAGAAAAAGCCATCTCTGTCTCCCTCCGTAAAAATCTACATGGTTTGGTCACACTCATCTTCAAGGATTGGACATTGTAATATGAAATGAACTAAACTACACATGAACTGTCACAATGTGCTTCATTTATATTCCACTTCTTCAATTCTTGACTGAGACTTATACCACTTATTCCATTTTTTTGCCTAACATGGATGTTGAGCTGACACAACTACAAAAATCTTGTCCACCTCAGAATCACAGAATCACTGAGGTTGGCAAGGACCTCTGGATGTCACCTGGTCCAGCCCTGCTCAGGCAGGGCTACCTAGACCCAGCTGACTAGGACCATGTCCAGAAGACTTTGGAATATTTCCAAGGCTGGAGAGTCCACACATCTCTGGACAGCCTGTGCGAGTGCTCAGTCACCTGTCACACACACACCGCCCCCCCCCCCCCCCCCCACCCCCCCAGTAAAAAAGTGTCTCCTGATGTTCAGAGGGAACCTCCTGTGTTTCAGTTTGTGCCCATTGCCTCTGGTCCTGTCACAGGGCACCACTGAAAAGAGCCTGGCTCCATCCTCTTCATTCCCTCCCATCAGGTATTTATACGTGATGTTAAGATCTCCCCTGAGCCTTCTCTTCTCCAGGTTGAGCAGTCTCAGCTCTCTCAGCTTCTCCTCACATGAGAGATACTCCAGCTCCTTAATCATCTCTGTGGCCCTTCGCTGAACTCTCTGCAGTAGCTCCCTGCCTCTCTTGCACTGGGGAGCCCAGAACTGGACCCAGTACTCCAGGCATGGCCTCAATGATGCTGAATAAAGGGGAAGGCAATTCTTTGCCTAAGGCAACCCAGGATATCATCAGCCTCCTTTGCAGCAAGAACACATTGTTAGCTCATGTTCAACTTGGCGACCACCAGGACCCCCAGGTCCTTTTCTGCAAAGTTGCTTGCCAGCTGGGTGGCCCCAAGCATGTATTGGTGCATAGGGTTGTTCCTCCTCAGGTTGCAGGAATTTGCACTTTTCTTTCTGTTCCTGTCAGACCATTTCTCTAGCCTGTGTCTCTCTTTCAAAATATGGGCATAATGTTTGTTTTATCTTAGTCTTTTGGAGCTTTACCAGTGTTCCAGGTGCTATTGTAAATCAACATCAATACTTCAAAGAGATGCTTATCCAGCATTTTCAAACACTTGCATTAAATCACCAAGTGCATATGATTGAAAAAATTATCTCATAAAACTTTCATTCCAAGAATTAGAAAGCTAACATAAACTATCCTCATTTGGGGACTCATTTATTGTACCTCTGTATTAAAAGGAATAGCCTTTTGCCATTCTGTTCAAATCCCAGAGACAGTAAGCAGTCCGGGCACCTCTGGAAGGACCTGCTCACAATGATGAGTTAGTAGGAGAGAGGACTTAGAGCACTGTGTGCAAGTGCCACGACTCCTGAACGATTTTTCTAACAACTAATAGTATCCATCTCAGAACAACACCAACCCTTCCCGAAACAAGGCACATATTTTGTAGCTGTTAGATCATGAATAATCTCAATGTTTTGTTCATTCATAGCAAGCATTTTTTCTTGATAAGGAATAAATTTTTAAAAATCTAAGCATTTGTTGCCTGATTCTGCAATAAAGTCACACTAGTATAATGCTATCACAAGACTTACATGGTCTAGCTAAAAATGGTCATATTGAAATAATCCCCTGAAAACAGCAATGTGGGTAGTCTTACCCCTTACTGTCACTGTTTCACTGAGCTCAGGGTATTGAGAATGGAAAATCATTCCACATTTAGCTTATTCCCATAACTAATTAGATCAGAATTGGAATTTCTTGTAGATGGGTACCCTGAAGGTATTAAAATATCAAAAAATACCGTACATGGTTTCTCAGACACTACTACACTGCATCTTCTCTACAAAACATAAAATACAGTAACTCAATAGAGGGGGTATTTAAGCTGTTAAATTATAGCTCATATATCTTGTATAGGCAGACCATCTTCAATGATATTAAAGTAAATCGGCTTCATCGCTGCCTAGCTACCGATTGATCAGTACTTCCAGTGACTTAGTGAAAGCCACAATCTTAGGATTTCATTATTAGCTTTAATACTTAGATGTGCTAATAATATCCAAGAAAATGGAATAAAATCAGTGATGTGTCAGAAGAAAGTCATTCATATTACTTGTAAGGCAGTGCTGGGAGGCTGAGTGCTGATGCTTAACTAAATGTTTTAGTACCATAAAATTTAATAACCTTTCTACAAAGTGCAGTCAATACAAACTAGATGTTTATAACAGCAGTTTCTAACCTTAAGTGTACCCTGCAGTATAAGTAGCACTGCAAAAATTACCACAAAAACAGACAAGTAAAGCAAAGGCTCTTATGTGGTATGCTGATGAACAAAATACCAGAATTTTAAGAATAAGAATGAGCATTTAAGCAACCAACTAATCACAAGAATATCGCTGTATAATGTACACAAGAACCTTACGTCCACTGCACTTTTGTTAGTCAGCTTCTGGGTCTTCAGAACACAAAGAATCACAGAATCACAGAATCATTAAGGTTGGAAAAGACCTGTAAGACCATCAAGTCCAACCATCAACCCAACACCACCATGACCACTAAACCATCTCCCGCAATGCCACATCCACATGTTCCTTGAACACCTCCAGAGATGGTGACTCAACCACCTCCCTGGGCAGCCTGTTACACTCTCTCAGTAAAGAAAATTTTCCTAATGTCCAACCTAAACCTCCCTGGTGCAACTTGAAGCCATTTTCTCTTGTCCTGTCACTAGACACCTGGGAGAAGAGACCAACACCCACCTCTCTGAAACCGCCTTTCAGGTAGTTGTAGAGAGCGATAAGGTCTTCCCTGAGCCTTCTCTTCTCCAGACTGAACAACCCCAGTTCCCTCCGCCACTCGTCATAAGACTTGTGCTCCAGACCCCTCACCAGCTTCACTGCCTTTCTCTAGACATGCTCCAGCATCTCAATGTCCTTCTTGTAGTGAGGGGCCCAAAACTGAACACAGGATTCGAGGTGCGGCCTCAACGGTGCTGAGTACAGGGGCACGATCACTTCCCTACTCCTGCTGGCCACACTGTTTCTGATACAGGCCAGGATGCTGTTGGCCTTCTTGGCCACCTGGGCACACTGCTGGCTCATGTTCAGCCGGCTGTCGACCAGCACCCCCAGGTCCTTTTCTGCGGGGGAGCTTTCCAGTCACCCGTCCCCAAGCCTGTAGCGTTGCGTGGGGCTGTTGAGACCCAAGTGCAGGACCCGGCACTTGGCCTTGTTGAACCTCATACAATTGGCCTGGGCCCATCAATCCAGCCTGTCCAGATCCCTCTGCAGAGTCTTCCTATCCTCAAGCAGATCAACACTCCCTCCCAACTTGGTGTCATCTGCAAACTTGCTGAGGATGCACTCGATCCCCTCATCCAGATCATCGGAAAAAATACTAAACAAGACCGGCCCCAGTACTGAGCCCTGGGGAACACCACTTGTGACCGGCCACCAACTGCATTTAACTCCATTCACCACAACCCTTTGGGCCCGGCCATCCAGCCAGTTTTTTACCCACGGATGAGTGTGCCCATCCAAGCCATGAGCAGTCAGTTTCTCCAGGAGAATACTGTGGGAGATGATAGTGTCGAAGGCTTTGCTGAAGTCCAGGTAGACATCGTCAACAGCCTTTCCCTCATCCCCTAGGCGGGTCACCTGGTCACAGAAGGAGATCAGGTTGGTCAAGCAGGACCTGCCTTTCATGAACCCATGCTGGCTGGGCCTGATCGCCCGGTTGTCCGGTATGTGCCGCATGGTGGCACTCGGGATGATCTCCTCCATAATCTTCCCCGGCACCGAGGTCAGACTGACAGGCCTGTAGTTCCCTGGATCCTCCTTCTGGCCCTTCTTGAAGATGGACATCACATCTGCTAACCTCCAGTCCGCTGGGACCTCCCCAGTTAGCCAGGACTGGTGGGACCAGTTTGTTGACCCAAATCAGAGGCACAGAATATCAACTTCACTTGCACCTGGATGGTGTTGTTCATCCAGTTTGCTAGCAGTCTTTTCAAATCAGAGGAAAAATATTAAAGTATTGTAATGATTATAAGTTGCACAGATTTCCCATTCTCAGGAGCTAGCTCTGGTTTGGATTAAATCCACAGCCCATACAAAGGTTTCTTTCTATAAATATCAACCTCTCTACTGCTGATGCATGGAACATACCTAGCAACATAAGATATTAAGACCATCCATCTCTAGCCTTATAGTAATCAAAAAGGTTTCATCACTTACTTTCTGTTGGTTGGCTTTCCTAAAGGCCGAATAGAACTTAGCTGGATATTCATATCTCAGAGGAACTGTGGGTCATTAAACATGTCTCTGTACATAACAATTCATGTGAGAAAATGTTGACATTTGCACTGGCAGGAATAGAATCAGTTAAAGCGGTTTCTTTCATTCCTAATATTTCTTTGAGCAAGAAAGGCTATATTTTAGAAACAGAATTTTCTCTCAAACTCCCTGTGCTATTAAAGTTCTTTGTTTCTCTAGGCAAATATGTAGATCTACCATTGTTTAACTGTGTAACAGGGAAGAGAAATATTACCTTGTTAGCATGCCTCTCTAACTGATAAGCTAATATATTTTGATATGTGCTAAAAGAACTGTGAGGGAGAAGGTGTATGTAGGTGTATAGTCATGTACTCTTAAAATGAATGCTTTCTCCTGAAATGAAATGGAGGAAATGCAGAAATTAAGTACAAACAACTGCAAAGTTTTAAATTTAAGCTTAATAATAAACATATTTATTCATTCTCTCCTAGTATTTCACTCTTCTCTTTCTATAGTTCAGAACTGAAAGGTCAACACATTGTTCATTGTGTCACCGTCTTTTCTGCATAATAATTTATCAGGTCAGTAACTAAAAATATACTAGATCAAAGTATTTGAAGATAATCACAATTACCTTGTTCCTGTGGTTGCTCATGTTTGACCAAGCTAATTATGCCTTGCTTCTTTCCAGATTTATACAGTAATTGTCACACAGTGCTTTTAGAAGGATGGCTGCCAGACGGCAGAAGAAACGGCTTAGAAAATGCTAATGGGACTTACAAACAGCAACTTTTAAAGGGCTCTGACCTATCATACCAGAGTATCTTACTACTGCTTATTAAATAAGGGCAGGGGGGTGAGGACAGGAGTTCAGTTTTGTGACTTGATGTGAAACTGATGACACTGCTTTAATTCACAGAATAACAAAATTTATATGGCAGAGCTCATATCATTCATGATTCACAGCAACGCATAGGTGTTGCCCTAAAGCTCATTCTAATACTTCACCAGCAATGAGTATCCTTATGAATACCCAGATCAGTAAGTGAAAAAAAAATATGGACTCATTTTCAATTGAATAGGTTTGTTTATGCCCAGTGGGCACTTGATTTAAAAAAATCGACCAATACAGTTTTGTATAGATACCGGAAAATTTTTGAGGCTTGCACAGCTGAATCATGGAGAAAGTTACATAGAACTGTGATTGCCAGAAGTTTTGGTGGGGAGGCTAATTAACAGCTTACTTCTTCCCAGTTGTGGAATAAATACAATCCCAAATTTCTTATTAGATCAGCTACAGCACATGGCAGTGTCTTGAATTTTTAATCTCAGGTTATTGACATACATGTAGAAAAGTGTGTGCAGTCAAACCTTAATCAAGGAATACTTGTTAAAAAGTAGGGGTGTAAATTTAAACTTCTACTAAATTCAAAGATATTACCCTCTGCTTAGATGTCCCAGGCAAAAAATGAAGTTGAAGCTGAGAAGCGCATTATTTATAATATGTTTGTTTTGTCCTTTAAACACACAAAAATGCAGCTGAAAGCTGCACTAACATAACTCTGCTAACCTAGATTTTCTGTTTCCTAGCAGACCTGAGTAAATGACTGGTGTGACATAGTGGAAAAGTTTATTTTTAGAACTGAATATTTTAATATCATTGTTAGTACAAGTCTCATAGCTGTTAAGCTACTGCTGTTTCCTAAGCAAAGCAGGCTCTTAGAAACAGATCCAGAATGTAAGCCAAAACAAAATACGGGTCTAACCATGACAGAGATTTAAAGTTGTGAAGGTGATCCATCTTAATGCAGTAATTTGCACTAGGAAAATCCTGACCAATACAAGGTTATGGGAGACTGAGAGCCAGCTCCACCTGCCACTTCATACAGTTTAAATTCACTCTTTGAATATCCTGGAGGATTCTTGGCTGTTGGCCATTCTGGGTGAAAGCACTGAAATTGATGATTTTTGTTAAGATGTTCAAAATGCAGTAGACCAGAGAAAGGAATTGAGAACAGTAGTGAGCATGACTTCAAAGACTAATGATTAAGCAGGTAGGATCAAGGGAATCATTACTGTTAAACCCTATTCAAAGAACTGGTAATATGCTCCATATAGTGACTTTATCCGAGAACTGAGATGCTCAGATTTCCCATTGAGGACATAATTTTTGTCATGCTTGGACCACTCTGTTTCAGATATCATTGAGGCAAAGACAAAAGGAAATGAAGGATGTGCCGGAGGCCAGGGCAGACAACACCCGTGTGTGGGGCAACCAGGTGAACGATCTGCTCAGCCTGGCGGAAGAGCTGAAAGAGGAAGTGGAGAGGCTGAGGAGTATCAGGGAGTGCGAGAGGGAGATGGACTGGTGGAGCCACACCCTACTATCCCTGAGGCAAAGGCAGCAGATGGGGGCTCCACGAGAAGCAGAGGATCCCTTACCCTCATGCCGCTGGGCAGGAGGAGGGGACCTAAGAGGCGAAGGGGAATGGAAACAGGTCCCTGCTCGGGGCAGCAGGTGAATCCCCTCCCGGCCTCCCTCACCTTCCCAGCTGCCCCTACACAACAGATATGGGGCTCTGGAACTTGAGGGCCAGGCGAATGAGGATATAGACAGAAGTCCATCCAGGGGGTTGCCTGGGGTGAGTCAGTCAGCCCCACACATCAAGACTACCTCTACTAAGACAAAAAGGAGGGTAATTGTCATTGGCGATTCCCTTCTGAGGGGAACAGAGGGCCCAATATGCCGACCAGAACCAACCCACAGGGGCTTGGGTGAGAGAGGTCACTAGGAAACTCCCTGGTACGGCCCACTGACTGCTACCTGCTGTTGGTTTTGCAGGTTGGCAGTGACGAGATTGTGCAAAGAAGCCTAAAAGTGATTAAAAGGAACTTCAGAGCGCTGGGGCGACTGGTTGAAAGATCAGGAGCTCCGGTAGTGTTTTCCTCAATCCCTTCAGTGGCAGAGAGGAACACTGAATGGAACAGGAATATGCACCTGGTTAACATGTGGCTCAGATGCTGGTGCCATCGGCAGGATTTTGGGTTTTTTGACCACGGGGCGGTTTACACAGCGCTGGGCCTGCTGGCAGCAGGTGGAGTTCAACTATCCCCAAGGGGGAAAAGGATTCTCACTTATGAGTTGGCAGGCCTCATCGAGAGGTCTTTAAACTATATTCGAAGGGGGAAGGGGATGAAACCAGGCTCCCTAGAGATGAGCCTAGGAGTGGCATGCTGATGTTGGGGGCGAAATCGATAGCCCAGCTCAAGTGCATCTACTCCAATGCACGCAGCATGGGCAGCAAACAAGAGGAGCTGGAAGCCATTGTGCAGCAGGACAACTATGATGTAGTCGCCATCATAGAAACATGGTGGGTCGACTCGCATGACTGGAGTGCTGCATTGGATGGCTATAAGCTCTTCAGAAGGTATAGGCAAAGAAGGAGAGGTGGTGGGGTGGCTCTGTATGTAAGGGAGTGTTTTGATTGTATAGAGCTCAACGATTGTGATGACAAGGTCGAGTCCTTATGGGTAAGAACGAGGGGGAAGGCAAACAAAGCAGATATCCTGCTGTGTGTCTGTTATAGACCACCCAACCAGGACGAAGAGGTAGACAAAGCATGCTACAAGTCACTGGCAGAAATCTCACAGTCGCAAGCCCTTGTTCTTGTGGGGGACTTCAATTTACCGGATGTCTGCTGGAAATATAACACAGCAGAGAGGAAACAGTCCCGGAGGTTCCTGGAGTGTGTGGAAGATAACTTCCTGATGCAACTGGTAAGGGAGCCTACCAGGGGAGGTGCCCTGCTTGACTTGCTGTTTACAAACAAAGAAGGACTGGTGGGAGAAGTGATGGTTGGAGGCCATCTTGGGCTTAGCAGCCATGAAATGATAGAATTCTCAATTCTTGGTGAAGTAAGGAGGGGCATCAGCAAAACCACTACCATGGACTTATGGAGCGCAGACTTTGGCCTGTTCAGGACACTGGTTGAGAGGGTCCCTTGGGTGATGGTCCTGAAGGGCAAAGGGGCACAGGAAGGCTGGACGTTCTTCAAGAAGGAAATCTTAAAGGTGCAGGAGCAGGCAGTCCCCAAGTGCCATACGAAGAGCTGGCAGGAAAGACAACTAGCCTGGCTGAACAGGGAGCTTTTGCTGGAATACAGGAAAAAAAGGAGAGTTTATCACCTTTGGAAGAAGGGCCAGGCAACTGAAGAAGAGTACAAGGATCTCGTTAAGTCATGCAGAGAGGGAATTAGAAAGGCAAAAGCCCAGCTAGAGCTCAACCTGGCCACGGTCATAAGGAATAACAAAAAATGTTTTTACAAATATATTAACAACAAAAAGAGAACGAAGGACAATCTCCATCCTTTACTGGGTGCAGGAGGGAACATTCTCATGAAGGGTGACGAAAAGGCTGAGGTACTTAATGCCTTCTTTGCCTCAGTCTTTAATAGCCAAAACACGTATCCTCAGGGTATTCAGCTCCCTGAGCTGGAAGACAAGGATGCAGAGCAAAGTAAACTCCCCATGATCCACGAGGAAGCAATTAATGACCTGCTATGCCACCTGGACACCCACAAGTCTATGGGGCCTGATGGTATCAACCCAAGGGTGCTGAGGAAGCTGGTGGAAGGGCTCACCAAGCCGCTTTCCATCATTTATCAAACGTCCTGGTTAACTGGGGAGGTCCCAGACGACTGAAGGCTTGCCAACGTGACGCCCATCTTCAGGAAGGGACAGAAGGAGGATCTGGGGAACTACAGGCCTGTCAGAGAAGTTAATCTTGAGGGCGCTCACAAGGCACATGCAGGACAACCAAGGGATCAGGCCCAGCCAGCACAGGTTCATGAAAGGCAGGTCCTGCTTGACCAACCTGATCTCCTTCTATGACCAGGTGACCCGCCTAGGGGATGAGGGAAAGGCTGTTGACAATGTCTACCTGGACTTCAGCAAAGCCTTCGACACTGTCTCCCACAGTATTCTCCTGGAGAAACTGGTGAGTCGTGGCCTAGACAGGTGCACTCTTCCGTGGGTAAAAAACTGGCTGGATGGCCGGGCCCAAAGGGTTGTGGTGAATGGAGTTAAATGCAGTTGGTGGCCGGTCACAAGTGGTGTTCCCCAGGGCTCAGTACTGGGGCCGGTCTTGTTTAGTATTTTTTCCGATGATCTGGATGAGGGGATCGAGTGCATCCTCAGCAAGTTTGCAGATGACACCAAGTTGGGAGGGAGTGTTGATCTGCTTGAGGATAGGAAGACTCTTCAGAGGGATCTGGACAGGCTGGATTGATGGGCCGAGGCCAATTGTATGAGGTTCAACAAGGCCAAGTGCTGGGTCCTGCACTTTGGTCACAACAACCCCATGCAACGCTACAGGCTTGGGGACGAGTGACTGGAAAGCTGCCCCGCAGAAAAGGACCTGGGGGTGCTGGTCGACAGCCGGCTGAACATGAGCCAGCAGTGTGCCCAGGTGGCCAAGAAGGCCAACAGCATCCTGGTCTGTATCAGAAACAGTGTGGCCAGCAGGAGTAGGGAGGTGATTGTGCCCCTGTACTCGGCTCTGGTGAGGCCACACCTCAAATCCTGTGTTCAGTTTTGGGCCCCTCACTACAAGAAGGACACTGAGGTGCTGGAGCGTGTCCAGAGAAAGGCAATGAAGACATGTGGATGAGGTGCTTAGGGACATGGTTTAGTGGTGGACTTGGCAGTGTTAGGTTAACAGTTGGACGTGATGGTCTTAAGGGTCTTTTCCAACCTTAACGATTCTATGATTCTCTGGTGTTCATCTTACATTTCCTCTCATTTTTCCTGAGGTTGTCTTAAGTTACTGGATAAGGTCATACATAATAACAGAAATATATATATATTATGTTGTTTGTTTTGTTTCATGAGGCAACGGGTAAGGATGACTTGTCTTGATAAACTATAAATACTGCTTGTTTAGGCGCCATTATAAAAACAACAGGCCAAGTTTACAGTCAAGGTAAACATTTGTAATTCCCTTTGATTTCAATAAAATACACTCATTTGCATTGGTTTAGCTTCTTTGACATTTTTCCTATTTTTCATTGTATTTTTCTCATCCATTTGCAACCCTTTAAAGATTAGGACAAATGCATGAAAATAATGAAGATAAGAAAAGACTAATCAAATATTTTAAAACTTTAAGAAGCCCTCTTGGGCCATTTCTTGTTTTAGACAAGCGTCTTTACTCATCCCTGTGGTAAACTGAAACATTAAGCTGAATGTAAATGCAAATAGCCTCTGAGGATTATTCAATCTACTTTAGTAAATAACATGCACTCAATGCATAGTATGTGCAACAATTTATCAAGCTCTTAATTCAAAATTCTTAGGCTCCTAATTATGTATGTTTCTTATGTGTGATAGTTTCCTCTTTGGATGCTTTTATATCCAAGTAGGTCCGATCTATTTTTAATGAAAAATTAGATTACTTCTGAACTTGAAATGCAAGAGTGAAATAAAGGAATTTAAACACAATCTACAGGTAGCAAAAGAAAGTTCAAAATTATATCTGCACAAATTATTCAGGAACACAAAGACAGTCTAGAAGCAGAAGAGGAGCTTAGGCTCCTTATCTGATGATCTTAGACTACCAACAGAATAAATTAATCCATATTTGTCTTCTGAAACTTCTGACAGGCATAAAAGTGAATTATTTTAAAATTTAGGCTACTAAGGCAAGACTCCTGACTTTGTATTGAAAGTATAATTATGGTTTACTTTGTTCCCTCTGAAAGGGAGCGATATATAACAGTGATTCACTGTCTGGAACAGCTGTTGACCAACAGTCAACAAGCACAGGAGGCAGAGACATTTGTGTGGGCCCCAGATTTTGGTCACATGGATACGTCTTGGCGTATGAATACTTTTTTATAATCCACTGAAGTAAAATGGAGAAGAGATGAAAGGGAACTTTCAGCTTTGTGAAACTGCCATTTAGTTTCTACTTGAAATGGCAGGCTTGCAAACTGCTAAACAGGGAGAAGCAGTGGAATGTTAACACATACAGAATTGTTCCCTGCTGGTTTCTGAGAGGAACCTAAGACTTAACTTTGTTTAAAATATCTTTCTCTATTGCTGGATGACTGTGATGAGAGATAAAAATATTAACGACATGATAGTGCCACCAATCCTTTTTCCATCTGTCCTGCTGGCATAGAAGGGTAGCCCATAGGGTTGTGCATTGTCTTTGAAGTTCAGAAACCAGATTCTACTGTTGGTTCTACTTCTCACCTGCTGTATGAACTTGGGCAAGTTCTTCTGCCCTGCACCTTGGCATACTCAGCAAAAGAATATTTTAAAAAGATGTTTATAATGCGGCACTGGAAAGAAACACTACCTTGTTATAGAAGCTGTAGACAGAAAATGTTATGCCTTAGCAAAAGAACTTACCCTGAAATTAGAAGCTACTCTCGAGATAGAGATTTTTACCTTGGATTTAATGCAGTGTTGAAACTCCTTGCATATTGCCAGTGTGTTTCTTTTTGTCTATGTATATGTTACATTTTTGATTTTCCTTAACTAATATTTCCATGTGATAATGTGAGTAGTTATTTCTATCTATGCAGCTATGTAATGAGGAAAATAGTTTATTTTTCCCATTAGATTTATTTTTTTTTTTTTAAGTCTTCATCTTTTTTCTGAAAGGAAGAGTTGAAATAGATTTGCTCATTCAAAGTGAAGTTATTTCAAATCAAGTAAGTTAAAATAAAACACTAACATACGGTTCCTATTACATCACAAAATTTTAAAATATGTTTTTGTGTTACATTGCCTAATTTATAAATTGCTACAGGGAAAAGGATGTATATTTTTGTGAATATTTAGTTTTATCATGTATATTAGAGGTAAATCATCTATCTTGTGTGGCTCCATGTTGAAAAACTGATGTAAAGATCAAACCACTTTTTGTAAACTCATGTATTACATCAGAGAGATACAATGCCTCTATTACTGTCTCCAAGAAGGACTCTGAGACATCCAGAAAGATGATCTGTTTTGGTGTCCCACTCAAGTAAAAAAAGTTATCAAATTGTTATTATGTTTTACTTATGTGGAAACACCTAGGCATTTTAGACAATTTAGGCCTAGATCTCACTATGCACTGTACTTCCAATTTTTTTTTAATTTTCTCACACTCTTTTGAGTTTTCATAATTTTGAATGTGCATATCCTCCCATCATAAAAATAATATACAGTGTCTCTAGTCTTCCTGTTCCTTGATTTGAAAGACTATTTCTAATAGGAATAGCAGTTTTCACACACTTCGTGATCCTTTACATTCCTGAAGTTTGAGTACCATTAATTAGCAGTTGAACGCTCTTATTGCATAGCAATTATGCTTACAGCAAAGGGGTTTTACAGATCATGTATTTTGCACGTTTTGCTCTTTACAAAAAACTCAGATGTAAAATGATCACCTCATAGATTTCTGTTCCTATTACATTTTGGACAAAAGTATATGAAAACCATCAGTAAATGAGATGGTAGTGCATTTTCATACTAAATATTGAAGATTTACACTAACATTACAATTTCATTTCAGTAAAGCTACAGTACATAAACTTTTTAACCATGTGGTTTTCAGTGTAGTTCTTGATGGCAAAACGTAAGGGCTGTATTTACAGACTGTAGTGATAATTTGGCCAGACAAAACTGCTGAGTGTAACAGAAGTTTATTGCAGGTATAATGAGAATAGAAACATCATTTCAACAACCTAACCATTTCAAAATTTGTAGAGTTGGAAGTAATGTCATTTTGCAAGGCTGCTTAAGACTGAAGATGAGTAAATAATGTGCTCAGTTAAGTTAGCTTCGTCTGTTAACTGGGTGTATGTAAGCAGGACCATAGTTTTTCTATATTTATCCACCATTCAGATTCACTCTAACTTTTAAGTCTTTTATTGAGTTTTTTAAACTGCTCTGTGAACTCCTTGCAAACATGCAAGTCTATTTTGTCAAGGGATAAATGACTATGATGTTCAAGTCACTGCCTGCTTGTGACTCATTCACAGATAAAAAAGATAGTATCATTGGGTAATGCTTTTGCACTTGCTAGACTTCCAAGATCTATTAATTAGGGAAGGAATTACATTCTACAAATATCCAAACTAGCAAGATAACATTAAAATGCATTTACTTTATGAAGAAATATTAATAAATTCCTCTCTTCAGAGTAAAGCTTTTTATTCACTCTTCACTTTTCTTTTTGTATCTTTTGATTTTTTATTTTCATATTTCATATATTTTGTGAACTCATTTGGAACAGCTATGTATAGTGGACAAAAATTTTACTTGCTTAATATAAAATAGCCGAGAGCTAAGCAATGTTTGTAAATGTAAAGCAGATATTCTTTTCTTTTTCTTAGTGAATTTTTTTCTATCTATCTTTTTTCTCATTGCTTCATCAATCACTGAGATGGTGATTGTCTCTTTCAAAGCAGCTTGAGCTAACTTTACAATTTCTATGACTGTGTTATCTAATTCTGTCCTATTAAACCTGCTCTCATTTGTTCTTTCCAAATGAATAGTGTCTACAGATAGCGAGGGCTTTTAATTAGTAAATTAATTAAAGTTGAAATTATTAAAAAGTTAAGACACTGGGAGAATAACTGTATTCGCTACAGCAAAAAAACCCATATGGAATGAAGAGTATTCTTACCCTTTTCACCAGATCTTTTTTCCTTCTTGTAAAGATTCAGTTGTCCATAAAGATACAGAAATGCTGCACCTGTAATTTAGGTCACTGATGATGGAGGAAGCAATGGTTTGTCTCTCTCCCATTAACAGTGATGTTTTGCTTGAAGCAATGTGGCATCAATAAAAAATGTACTAGCTACATGCATTTGCAAACATTTGTTCCTAGTGAGTAGTTATAGTGACAACTACTAGTTTCAAGGCTGTTGATACGCATAAGTTCTTTTCAGTTCTTATGATGGGTTAGCCTTGTCTAACTGCAAAAAGCCCACCCAGATGCTTGCTGACTCCCCTTCTCAGTGACACACCCCATGCAATTCCATACAGTGATTCACAAAAGATAGGCACTGGAACTAGGTATAGCTCTGGCCTTTATTGTGTGACAGAAATTTAAATAAATTCTCTATACTCCCATGCTTTGTGTTGATCTTACATAGTACCACGGAGAAATAATTTCCATTAATTATGGAAAAGTAGAATAGACAAAGCTGCTGTATGTCTCTGGCTGACTGGACTCTTACATAAAATCAGAAAAGGTCATGTCACGTACCTGAATTTCCTGGAAGTAACTGATACAACAGAGAAATCAAGAGGTATTCATCAGATACAAAAAACAGACCTATGATGTATCCTTTTTAAGGTATGGAAGGAGTTCCATGTGGAGGTGAATTCAGCCATGCAGAATTAAGAATATTTCAATTATATTTACACTGCAAGTGAAAGAATATGATATGCCACATATTAAAACAATCCCTTCATTGAGGCATATGGAGGAATAATTTTTTGACAACATATGTTTAACAGCAGAGAAGAAAGTTTTAATGTTTGTTCTTCTCCAATGCTGCCAGAAGTTTTGAATATATCTCTTGGAATAATATAAAATGATCACGTACACAACATGTCTTCCTAAGACTCAAGACTTAGCTAGAGAGAAGGATCATGGGGAAAAAACACTGCTGGATGGTGTGCCCTCCATTTACAAGTATCCCTTGAGAAAGGCATATTTCAACACATAAAAAAGCTGCAATCAAGTATGGCAATGAAATAATGCATGAAAGGGCTTTGTAATAAGAATCATTTATGGGAATCTGAAGAGCTGACTCATTCACTGCTGTCCAAGAGGTCATAACTCTGAACCTACCTACCCTGAAAAGTCTCAGCCAGGTTTTAGAATTTGTTGCTCTGGGCTAAATGGCTGAAGGCTTTGTAATTTATCACTGTTCTTATTCCTGTCACAGTATGAAAAAGATTGTGAATTGTACATAACTAAAGCACTAAATAGAAAGAAAATGACTTGTTATAGAAATGAAAAAAGAAAACAACCAGCATTCAATGTCAGTAAGAGCAATGGCTGTCTAATCTATTTTGGTCCACATAGGTTCTGGATACTGCAAAGACTCACAGATATTTTTCAGTCAGTGGAAAATGGTATCCTTAAACAAGAATCTGAAAAAAAGACGATAGAATTAAAAATGTATACCAAGACATAAACACAATGCTAGATTAAACAAACATACAGTTGGAAACTGTCTGGTTCAAACAATGCAGTACCACGTCTGTACTGAGAGCAAGCATTTTGTGAAACTTGTGCCTCTCTCTGTGCAAGCTGCAGTGAAACACAACACACAAGGAACAGAAGATACATTAATAAAACCAAGAATTTAAGTTCTTTTTTTCTTGAGAGTATTGCTATCCATTTGCTGACAATGAAAGCCAGCAGCAACAAAGGGTGGCCTGCTGACCCAAGAAACCACAACAGTATCAGCAGATGTTCATTGTTACTTGAGTAAAAGAGTTCAGATGAAGTATAGTGGCTTGAACGTTTGCCCAAACCCAAGCTTTTGGTATATGTATGACTAGGATTAGGGCAAAAAGAACAGGAGAAAGGACCTTCTACAGTTGAAATCTTGAAAACATTCCAATGAGTCACTTGCACAATGTTCCTCCATAAAACCCCTGAAATTTGTCATCCTTCATTTCTTATTTTTGATGAAGAATGTTTTGTTTGCTTTCCTCTTTGTCATTTGGGAATACATTCTACTTAAGCAGATAAAGTCTGTCAATGTATAGTATATATTTTTCTTGAAGGAAGCATTAGTTTTTTCTTTGATCTTAGCTTGCATGTGTCCTGTTTAACAGTCAGGAAAGAGTGAGAAAACTAGAGCTGCTAAAAAGATAAAAGGAGACAACCTTTGAAGATTGTGGATGTCTTATTAACTATTATTAACACTATAACTACTAAAAAGAGCTTCTTTATTTCTTTCCAAGTCCCAATATAAAAATATGTACATATTCTGAACTGTTTTTCAATCCAGTTTTGATTATAATAAAACATGTTCCTGGCTAGCGTACTATACAATTACCACTAACTCTCAAGTCTCAGATGCATAATAGTTCCTGCAATAATAAAATAAATAAGCCTAACAATTTCAAAGCCGTCTAGAAATTTACAACTTCACTTACCTGATTGTAACATTTTTATGGTTAGCTAGTGGTTTATATATACAAGGATCACTGAAGAGCTCTTGTAGGCACAAATTTGGGAACTGGATGCAGTATTAACGTATTATGAAGGTGGAAGTGAATTATTAAGAATGGAAGACAAATACCAGATCAAGCGAGTTATAAAGAGGTGTATATGCAATGTTAGTATTGCAAAATAAGAACAAATGCAGACCTCTGAAATTGTAAATAATTCTTTCCATAATTTCATGTTTCACTGCAGGGAACAGTGTAAAACTTAGTGCATTTTCCCCTGTGACCCAAAAGACTTGATTTGTTTCAAAGTCCTTGTGAATTGATACTTCGTAGATCACTGAAATTGCATTACTTGAATTATTCAAATATACACAAGTAATGCCAGGCTTTCGCTCTTTGACTTTACATATTAACATGTATCTCTTTGACACGGCCACTCAACACATACTGGCAAAGAAAAGAGTTTCACTGATTATACTGTAAGCTCATTGAGTCAGGTACTGGTTTTTTATTGCACATAGTAGAGCACACAGGCCTGTGGTTGGTTCCGTCTAGTGATACCCCAATATAAACACAAAACAGAATAAATACAAAAGTGACATTCAGATCATGTCAGCACAGAAATTATATTTACATCCTTTCCAAAACCTGATGTTCTGCAGGCAGAAGAGGTTTTTCAAAAGAGGATTTGTAGGAGATGGGTTCAAAGAAAAATGAAGTTAGGAGATTTTGAAGATTTGATTACATAGAAAGAACCAAGACCAAGTTTTCATAAAGAAGTCTGTTTACTTGCCCAAAGCCTGGAAGCTGTCAGTGTGACCATACATGATAATCTGAGAGGGGAACAGATAGTGAAAGCTCACGTCCTGTTCCCATACAGTTATACCAGTGGTGATTCGAAAGGAGTCATGTCAATTTGTCAAGATGACAAGTATCCACCTAGCACTATGACTTCTGCAGCTATGTAATAACATCAAAATTTGAGTTAGCTTATATTTGTACAGAGAATCATAGAATATCTCGAGTTGGAAGGGACCCATAAGGATCATCTGGTGCAACTCGACGTATTTGTATATAATTTATTATATATATTTGATATATTCATATTTGTATTTATTTATACTTATCGGACTTTATTTCAGGAACACTGAAGACTGTGGGAAGACTTGCACTGATTCACCAATTAAAAAGAATTAATGTAGATTAAAGCAAGGAATCAGGTAATTTTTGACTATGAGAGAATCTCAGAATTTTGGCTTCAAGTAACGGAAAACTTGTGTAAACTGTGGCTTCTGGCCACCCTTTACATCCTCTCCTACTCTGAATGGAGGATAAGTGTATGCAAAGATGTTTTCAGCAGCACTGATGCCTTGACAGTCCTTATCAGGGACCAGCCTAGAGTTGTAAAGCACCTTTGTTGTCACTCAAGCAGATTCCCTTCCCTCAAAAAACAAGACACAAAAGAGGGTGTGTGCCAGATATTGCCCCTAATAGATTTGGAGCACAGCCAGGATGCATGTGCATGGTTACCTCTTTAGGTGCAGCCTACATGTACCTCCAGTCACAAATGTGAGTAATGGTTGCTTGCTCAGCATTGTTACCAAAGCAGGCAACTGTATAACCTATCTCACTTTTGCTTGCCAGCATCCTTCTACTGCAAGGATTCAGCTGGCACTTTGCAAGGTCCAACATTCCTGTTGGTCTGTTGCTCTCCCTGTTTATTGCGGATGTCACTGTGGGGTGATATGCTCATATAATTTTCCACAAACTAGCTTCTAGCACTGGGAGACTAAAAATGCTGAAACACATTTTAATCTCTTTGTCCCAAATCCATTCTTTATTCCTTAAATGCTTGGAATGTTTCACCATGAATGAGTATTTTCAGCTGAGAGAGAGAAGTAAAATATCCCCTTTATAAAATAAAATTTTTCAGTTAGTAAACTAATCCCCTCTATAATCTGTTAAAAAAGGGAAAACTCCACTCTATAATGGAAAGGACAATTTGAGTTTAGAGTCACTGCCTGTATTCTGTTAGTCACATTATTTTAACTGTACTTTTCAATAATATTTAGTAAGTTAATAATGCATTTTATATACATAAACCTTCAAAGAGAAATGCCTTAATGGCTTCCAAGTAACTTACAATGTTGGAACAGAACACTGCAGCAAAGATTTTCATATACAGTATTGCTTATTTTGCTTTCATATAAATAATTATTTTATGCAGTATACATTTATTTTATATAGCCAGCCTTCAGAATTGAACAAATTAATTTACAGGAACCACTGAAAAGTTCTAACTGAGTGATAGGAGAACCCCACCAACCGTGCCTTATATGCCTTTAAGCCACAGGCAGACGAGAAGCAGCAAAGCGAGGAGAGAGCGGAGAATATTTCCTGAAACCAGAGAGACAAAAATGTACAGTTGTGGCTTTTAACACGTTGCCGTGTATAGACTTTCCTTTCCTTTACTGGTGAGATCTGCCATCAAGAATAGAGGAAAGTGCACTTTATTCCTACAGCAGAAAATGCTGCAGCTTTTGTGCTTTGCAGGCCCCCACGAACTTACTGCATTTCTCCCCACCCTAGAATTCAGGGTTTTACTCATAAGCCACCCAGTGATCTAGACCCCATATAAGGAGATGTCCCAAAGCTTTATGATAGCAGTCGGTAAGCTTTATGGTAACAGTCAGTAACTCCCTTCAGGCACAACAGTCCTGTTTGTAGCAATGATTGAAGTCATCTGCGAGGGAAGCAAAGCGCTGAGAAGGGTTAGTCCCAGACTGTTGCAGGACACTGGAGCTGTTATAGAACATCTTGAAACACAAGGTCAAAAAATGAGTAAAAGGAATGGAAAGAATGTAAAGAAGATACTTTGTAACTAATGTCCCTGGTATTTAGACATATTAAAGATAAAAACTGTCCCCACTAGCTAACAATAAAGATTAACACAAGGATGAATTCTAGGAAAATAGAATAGAGTGCCAAAATAGTATCCTGAAGGCTGACCTGCCTCATTATAATGTGAAAACCACACCTCCTAGCTAGAAAAAGCCCCCAACCCAAATAAGCCCCCTACTCTCTGGGCATGCGTAGTGAATTAAAAGAGAACTGTATCTTTAAGATGAAGTAAGAAAGGTACTAACCAATAGTTAGCTAAGGGGTGAGACCAGTGGGTGTAAATAACCTTATTAACTGTTTTAAGTACTTGTCATGATTTCTACCAGGTGTGCTGGTTTGGACCAGGCACCCGTATCTGTGCATTTACGTAATAAAAGAAAATACCTCGACTCTCTGTGTAAATTGGGCGATGCATACTGGGTAACGAACCCAAGTTTTGGGACAACAGAGCCAGCTAACAAGTGCAGGCTGCTCTTCTTCAATTTTGCATCCTCTAAACTAAATGCATAGCAGCACAAAAGCACATCAAGTATAAAACATGCAACTCTCTTTCTGGCAGAGTGGTAAGGACAAGATTGACCCATATGGGACAGATGTAAGTCATGTCACACATACTGAGTTGCTGAGTTACTGTCAGGTAGAAGGGAGCATAAGAAACTAGAAGAGAATGAAATAGTAGGGTGGCCTGGGCCTTGTTTCATAGTTTTGGCACCCATGCAAGTGTGAAATTTGCCCTTAAAAGTTCAATACTCAGTTACAGTCAAATCCAATATGTAAATGCATGATGTGAATAATAATACCTTTCTATGAAAATGTAGCCCTTCAAAATAAAAAATTCTTGATTTTCTTATCCAGAAAATGTCAAGAGTTCATATGAAAGGATTTGATTGGATTCACCTTTAGCTGTTGTATCCATGCTGTCCTTCTATGTGATAGAAGTTTTGCCTTTCCCTGTTTCTTGGTGGAATTTTGCAAGTTCTCTTGTTCCTAGACCGGCTTCTGGACTACAGCGATAACAGTTCTCTCCTTGGAGGTTCAAACCATGTTTCCTCTTGCACTGTTATAAGTGAAATCTAAGGATAAAACAGTCTTCTCAAAACAAAAATTCTGTTTGTTTTTCTTCTTTACAGAGGCAAAGCATCAGAGAAATGTTTTTTTTAAAAAGTCCTCCACACTGGTCTATAATAAGAAAGGACATGTCAAAACTTCTTGAGGTACTTTTGAGAGGGCTCAGATTCAATTCTTGTTCCTTCGAGAAACTGGTCCTATTTTACTGCCTGAATCTTCCCCTCATAAACTAACCATAGTTCCGTTGATTTTTTTTATTCATCATGGGCTTCTTCCCCTCATGGTTTAAATACTGTTTTATTGGAGGCCAAATATTCAAAACTGGTGGCTTATCTGCTGTCAAGCAACTACTGAGGACTGACATAGCTTGAGCTACTCCTCCTTTCCTGTTCCTTGCCCTGAAGAGTCATTTGTTGACTTGAATAAAATATATGAACTAGAATAATAAACTTCTCAACTAACCAGATCTAAATACAGGAAGAATTATAGAGCAGTTCCATGTTCACAATAGATGGAGCCACAAAGTATTTTATTTCAGTGAATGAAACACCTGAGAAGGGCAGAAGGAGGAACCACTGAATGTGACCTTTGAGTGGATGCATGCTTGTATAATAATTAATTCTTGTTATTAGCTGACACTTTAATTGACTTTAAATAGATTATAAAACCAAAGTTTGTTACCACACCTTTTGCATGACAAATATTAATACTAATTTCAATGGTGTCAGGTAATAAGCCCTCAGTCACTGCCCATTAGATGGGATAAAACTTAGGATTAATTTCTTATCTCAGATGCATCTGGGGCACAATAGAGCTGTTAAACACTTCATCCTACACAGAGTTAATCTTTCAAAAACATATGATATTGCTAATAGTTCTTCACATAATTGACTGAGTTCTTCACATAATATTTCTGTAAGTCACTATCATTTGTTTCAATATGTGTGGGGGGAGGATTTCCTTCTAAAAATGAAGGAATGATCTTCTAGACAGAATATGAAATAAGAACATACAGATTTACCACAAAAATGTGCCAATATAACTTTGTCTTCATTTTCACATCCCTCACTCCTACTTCTGCTTCAGTGTGACCATTTTTAACTGTATTAATATTTTCATGGCAGAAAAGAGAGTGGATAGCTCAAGAAATCCCTGTGTTTTTCTGCCAACTCGTTCTTCCAAATTCAGTTGACATTTGCACTAAATGACTAATAGGCATTATGACCTGAAAATTTTTTTAGTACTTCTCTAAAAGGATTCAGTCGTGGCAAATTTATTGACATAAGGTGGGTATTATCCAAATTGGAAAAACTGGTCCTGAATTACATTATTGTTAGAAGACTCAAAGAGAATCAAACGACAGAAAAAAAAAAGGTCTTAAGTTGCTGTCTTTTTGAGTGGCTTGGTTTCCAAAATCAGGGTTAGAGTTCTTTGATAGGGTTAATACTGAGAAGCTTATACTGCTGTATAAGATGAACTGTACTGTATTGTTGTACCCAGGCTGTTTCTGCTGAGTAAATGAGATAATAAATTGAAGCTTCAGGATTTCAAACCATATGTGTAATTGAAATATTAGGGGAGGGGGGTTGTTGACATTACTTAATCTTATCAGATCATTTCCATGGTAGCCTTTATTATAGGTCAGTTCTATATACTCTATCAGTGTAAAGGCTGGGAATGAAATTCTCTATGCTGGTGTTCTGCCTGAGGCTGAAGAGAAGACTTGTTTTTATTCTGGAAATGACTCAATCAAGTGAGTCCTGACAATGAGATTATGAGAAATGTGTGCAATATTAACTACAACAATATTGGAACTAAATAATATACTAGTTACTTTTTCTTTGCTCTCTCAGTGCTGCTTTGCTCTGATACTAGCACTTGAAATGTTCTAAAAGGTGACCGTTGTGGCGGATATGCTTTTTGATGGCCCAAAGAAAATCTACTCAAAGTTAATTTTGAAAATAGTCACAGTTCATGCACACTCCATGGATATTACACAGAGTACAGTAGGTAAAATTTCTGCTTTTGTTCCAGGGAATATGCTTTAATTCCTCACGGGTCTTTACTCTGACTAGGCACTGCATGTTTTATACCTGCTAAACAATGGATTGTGGATAAACTCTGATCCATAAGGGTAAAGCCAGAGACCCTTGTCTCTTATTGCTCTCAAGGATCTACCATCAGTAACACAAATGGTAGCAAACATAAGGATTCTAGCGGTGCTAAACATACTGATGATCAAGGTAGATGTCAGTATGATAGAATGACTGCATTTCAGTTGTTCTTTTAAGGATTTCGGAAGTCACACCCCATATTTAAAGAAAATGAAGGCTTCAATGCCGAGCGTCAAAACCAGAAAGCTTCAACATATCAGGGCCCTGTGTGCACAAATGGGCCTTAATTGCCCTCACCAGCCTCACCTGGAATGTCCATGCACACATACTCTGTCTGTTGGTCCATTTAAGTTCAGACCTGAGCCTTGTTTTCTTGCCTAAACTATGCTGTAAGTGTACTTGCCTCCATCCCCACCTCTGGCCTTGTTTCCTGATGGACCTTGAACACACTTTGTAGGTAGCTTGTCTCCAGCCCTGTCTCCTGCATAGACCTTGGTCCTGTGTTATAGCCTTACCTCCACTCTTGTCTCCAGCCTTGTCTCCTGCTACCTATGTGGTCACCCTTGTTTTCCAGCTCAGCCCCATTCATGCCACAACCCTGTCCTTGCTGCTCTTTGAAACAAAATCAGAGATTCCCTGTGTCTTTTAGCTATTATGTCTTTGCCAAGTATGATCACACACAGTTTTTCACAGGAGCTTAGAACTGCTCTGAAGTTTTATCCAAATCCAAATACCCTTTCTCATGCAGTCTGTTTTCCTGCCCTTCCCTTCTCTTTCCTCTTCTGTCCTGCTGCTCTCACAGAATCACAGAATCACAGAACCACTAAGGAAAGACCTGTAAGATCATCAAGTCCAACCATCAACTAACACCACCATGCCCATTAAACCATCTCCCACAATGCCACGTCCACACGTTCCTTGAACAACTCCAGGGAGGGTGACTCCACCACTTCCCTGGGCAGTTTATTCCAATGCTTCACCACTCTCTCAGTAAAGAACTTTTTCCTAATATCCAGCCTGAACCTCCCCTGGTGCAACTTGAGGCCATTTCCTCTTGTCCTGTCGCTAGACACTTGGGAGAAGAGACCAACACCCACCTCACCACAACCCCCTTTCAGGTAATTGTAGGGAGCGATGAGGTCTCCCCTCAGCCTCCTCTTCTCCAGACTGAACAACCCCAGTTCCCTCAGCCGCTCCTCATAAGACTTGTGCTCCAGACCCCTCACCAGCTTCGTTGCCCTTCTCTGGACACGCTCCAGCACCTCAATGTCCTTCTTGTAGGGAGGGGCCCAAAACTGAACACAGGATTCGAGGTGCAGCCTCACCAGCGCCGAGTACAGGGGCACGATCACCTCCCTACTCCTGCTGGCCACACTGTTTCTGATACAGGCCAGGATGCCGTTGGCCTTCTTGGCCACCTGGGCACACTGCTGGATCATATTCAGCCAGCTGTCAATCAACACCTCCAGGTCCTTTTCTGCGGGGCAGCTTTCCAGCCACTCGTCCCCAAGCCTGTAGCATTGCATGGGGTTGTTGTGACCCAAGTGCAGGACCCGGCACTTGGCCTTGTTGAACCTCATACAATTGACCTCAGCCCATCGATCCAGCCCATCCAGATCCCTCTGCAGAGCCTTCCAACCCTCAGCAGATCAACACTTCCTCCCAATTTGGTCCTGTCTGCAAACTTGCTGAGGGCACACTCAATCCCCTCATCCAGATCATTGATAAATATATTAAACAAGACCGTTCCCAAAACTGAGCCGTGGGGGACTCCGCTTGTGACCGGCTGCCAACTGGATTTTGTTCCCTTCACCATGACTCTCTGGGCTCGGCCATCCAGCCAGCTTTTTACCCAGTGAATAGTGCGCTTGTCTGAGCCATGATTCGCCAGCTTCTCTGGGAGAATACTGTGGGAAGTATTCGTAGCCAACTCTAGTCCTAATGTGCTTCCAGACAGCCTTGGTCTCTCCCAAGACCCATATCCCAGTCTCATAGCATCACAGAACCACTGAGGTTGTAAGGGGACACTGAAGATGTCTAGTCTAGCCCCCATTATTCTTTGGCCTTGCGCAGTCATGTTTTGAATATGTCCAACAATGGAGAATCCACAACCTCTCTGGGCAACCAGAGAGGTTTGACTAGCCTGACAGAAAAAAAAAAATTTCTGAGGTTTAAATGGAGTTTGCTGTATTTTAAATTGTGCCCATTGTCTCTTGCCCGTTGTCTTTTGCCCTTTAACTGGAACCACTGAGAAGAGTCTTGCTCCGTCTTGTTTAGTCTCTCCCATCAGGTACTCACACACATTAAAAAGATTGCCCTAGCTTTTGCTTCTTAAATCTTGGGCTTTCTTGACGTACTTGACATTGTGATCTTTTAGATATAAAAATAATAGTTCTTCCTTCTATCTTGTTATGTACCAATTCTCTTTTACTCTAAAATTTCCAAGGAAAACTGCCCTGCAAAAATTTCCTGGGTGTTCTGTTATAGCTCAAACAGTTCAAAATTGAAAAAGACCAGTGAATACACACTGACAATGGGAGCTAAGACATATTGCTACCGCTTGAATATTGTCTCAAAGTATGACCTTGATATTAACTAGAGAACATGAATATACACAGAAAAAATTACTTTCTCTAGTAAACAAAGATTTGCGATAAGGCAGTGTTTTCTTGCATTAGTATTTCTGCATTTCCATTCACTTTCCCTGTTTCCTTCCCATTTTCATTGCCTTTTTCCTTTTTTGACCTGTGTTGCTTTTTGGACATTGCTACATTTTTGCTGTTTCTCCCTTTTTCCTGCTATTTTCCCATATCTTTTCCTGAGTTTATATTTCCTTCTACCTCCTGCTTTTTTCCTTTTCTTTTTCTTTTGCAAGGATAACAGGGTTGAGGTCAGCATCTGGGAGCTAAAAGGCAGACATTTTGAAGTACCAATTTAAAACATGTCAGGTGAGGAGCTAGAAAATTGTGAATCATCTTTTGAAAGTGCAAAATACGTAATTTGGGACATACTGCAATTTGGCATGGTCCTTGCTTATATTTCTTCAGCACTGCCTGAGAGGATTGTTGACCCTATATAAAAAAGCTTTCTAATATAGCATAAAGTCCAATGATCTGACAGATGCCTGCAGAAAAATGAGGAGCACATTTCTGAGTTCTGTCAGAGCTTTAGTATGAAGGACTAAAAATGACAGCTGAGGATAGGAGGCAATTAGGTGATATATTCTGAGGATTTGCGATGAAGAAAACTACTATTTTGTGAAGTCTGTTCAGCTTCTGAATTTTACTTCTAACTAGATTCCTTTATGGGCTGATACATCAGCCTGGAGACTCAGTGTGGAATTATTTCATAGAAACAAAGAAAATGAAGGGTGGTCTGGAGGTCATCTTGTACAGCCTCCCATTCAGAGTGGGTCTGCTGCCTTTTCAGTTATCCTTTTAAATCCATGATGCAATGGGATGCCGAAAGGGAGCAGTTCACACTTACGAGTTAATACAAGAATATTTTTTGCTTTTTCTCAGGAAAACTTCTGTCATGGGAAAGCCAACTGCTTAATGAAGTCACCTGATAATGGCTTCCACAGCTGGTCACCTCTTGAAGCTTGCCAGGAGGACATGTAACAAGGGATAAAGAAAGTTTCTAAATAGCTTTTCAATTACTTTATTAGTTTAAGACAAGCAGAGCAGTTTTCCTAAAAGCAGGTTAAGCTGAAATATTGTATTTACCTTTACATATACATTTACAACGTATTGTAAAATTAGAGGATGCATTACCCATAGTGTGTTCTTGCCAAACTGTGATGGGCTCAACGGCCGTGGGGAGAGGCGTTTGTATTGTAAATGAGAAGGAATAGTTTTAACTGACTGTGTGCATTTCCACAAAATATAATGTCTGTATAGTTAACCAGGGTTGACAGAGATCTGTGGGTATCTGTCAAGCTTTGTGCTAGAGAGCTATGATTTGTGCAAGGGGCTTCCTAACTTGTCCTGCTGTGGCAGCTTTTTTGCTTCTCTTGTGCTTTCAGAGTTTGCAAAGGGAACAGAATAGGTTCTGATGTTCAGCTGTCCCAGTAAACTATGAAAAATACTCTGTACAAACACTGAAATGCTACCTGGACATTCAGCAAATCTCTTACAAACAGATATGTTTCTGTACATCAAAACCTGGCAAAATGAACCTGTGGCTCCAGACTCACTGCACAGGAACTAGATTGATAATTTTAGTGTACGAGTTGTGTCCTTTGCCAGCGTCTCTTATAATTTCTTTACTTTAGAAGGCCTTCCTAATATGGAATATGTCAAAAGAAGTCATGTAACCTGCTGTCTTCACCCACAGCTCTCATGTGACCGCAGAGACCAACTTATGATTTCTCTGGGATTCTCAGTGAGGACTACGTGCTGACTCCACAGATTATAGTCTTCACATTGCTACTTGTTAACTTCTAAGAAGAATTCTAGTATTTGGAAAAGAGAAAGAAAAAGGGATATACCCTAGCTACAGAAGAAGGCAAAACTCCAGTGATAAGGCTGTCAATAGTAAGGCAGTGAAGAAATAAGAAGGTAAGAACGTCAGAATATTTACTCAAATCTGTGTTCCAACCAGAGCAGTATTCTGTCTCAAACAGTGGTAGTAGGAGATACAGTTTAAACATAACATATTTTAAGCAGTGAAGTTACTTATTTTTTATGGCAATTTTAGATAAATCTTGCTAAAGGTAGACATGTTGTTATCCATTTCTAGCATGTAACTCGGAAAAATTAAAGGAGATCTGAGAGAGTGGGATTTGGTTCAGCAGCAACAGAAAATGGGTATTTGAAGGAATCATGAATGAGATCATGGAGAAATGTAGGAAAAACTAATATTCTCAATGAAAAAATCTATAACTATGGAGTAAATTATGCACTGAGTGTCATCTCATAAGGTTAAGTCATGCAGTGATTTATGTAATTTTTTTCAAGATTTTTTATTAGCTGATATGTCTAGAAAGATTGCATTCCTACTTCATATTTACTACAGATTCATGTGGAGAATTAACTATTTAGTACATCTGCAAAGTTTTGAAAATGAGATAGCATGAAGTAGTTGCATGTAGCAGTTGCATAACATGTTTTATTCACTGTATACTTTTAACATTGCTTTAAAGATTGTCCATGGACACATTTGGATATCCAATCTATTGCTTTCCTATTGGAAGGTGTAAAAAATATTCATGGTTGCGTACTGACATTTTTTTCTCCCTAGGTAGAAGAACATGTGGAATATATGTATCTATATATCCTAAATATCCCTAGTTTTAGGTCCTTGATGAAGAGAAGGCATGAGAGACAGGATTATTATAGGACCATTTTCACAGAATCACAGAATCACTAAGGTTGGAAAAGACCTGTAAGATCATCAAGTCCAACCATCAACTAACACCACCATGCCCATTAAACCATCTCCCACAATGCCACGTCCACACGTTCCTTGAACAACTCCAGGGAGGGTGACTCCACCACTTCCCTGGGCAGTTTATTCCAATGCTTCACCACTCTCTCAGTAAAGAACTTTTTCCTAATATCCAGCCTGAACCTCCCCTGGTGCAACTTGAGGCCATTTCCTCTTGTCCTGTCGCTAGACACTTGGGAGAAGAGACCAACACCCACCTCACCACAACCCCCTTTCAGGTAATTGTAGAGAGCGATGAGGTCTCCCCTCAGCCTCCTCTTCTCCAGGCTGAACAACCCCAGTTCCCTCAGCTGCTCCCCATAAGACTTGTGTTCCAGACCCTCACCAGCTTCGTCGCCCTTCTCTGGACACGCTCCAGAACCTCAATGTCCTTCTTGTAGTGAGGGGCCCAAAACTGAACACAGGATTTGAGGTGCGGCCTCACAAGTGCCGAGTACAGGGGCACGATCACCTCCCTGCTCCTGCTGGCCACACTATTTCTGATACAGGCCAGGATGCCGTTGGCCTTCTTGGCCACCTGGGCACACTGCTGGCTCGTATCCAGCCAGCTGTCAATCAACACCTCCAGGTCCTTTTCTGCGGGGCAGCTTTCCAGCCACTCGTCCCCAAGCCCCAAGCCCCAGGCATTGCATGGGGTTGTTGTGACCCAAGTGCAGGACTCGGCACTTGGCCTTGTTGAACCTCATACAATTGACCTCAGCCCATCGATCCAGCCCATCCAGATCCCCCTGCAGAGCCTTCCGACCCTCAAGCAGATCAACACTCCCTCCCAACTTGGTGTCATCTGTAAACTTGCTGAGGGCACACTCAATCCCCTCATCCAGATCATCGATAAAAATATTAAACAAGACTGGTCCCAAAACTGAGCTCTGAGTGATTTTCCTCCTTTGCACAACCTGTGGCTGATTTGGGAGTTAAGTGACTGCTCAGGCAGAATGAAAGTGACTCTCAGAAAACAGTGATGCAGAGTTCCCACCCCTTCTTCTTACTGCACAGCTGGAAAGGGCTGTTATGGACAAGTTCCAGCCTGCTGAAGGAATGGAGACGCAGTGCCATAATGCACACCACAAAAAGGGCTTTGTGTGGCCTGTCCAGTCAACCCACAGCACAGCCATGTACAAGTATACACTTATCCTTGAAATCCACAATTTATTACGTGAAGACACAAGGTGAAGAAAGAGGCAAGAGGAGCTCTTGGGAACTTTTAGTTCAGAAGCTGCACCAACAAGCAGCGCTGCCTTTTCCCTTATATGCTTCACTTCCTCCCAGAAGCATTCAGTGTCAAAAATAGTCTTAAAAGAATGTCCAGTGCCTCCATGCTTCATAATGAGATGTTAGCCACTAGATGTTGCTCACACATAGTTACACATTCTCCTGCTTCCCACTTTCCTGCTTTTGCTCAGGATGACACTAACTTTTGTACAGTTCTCTATTTCACAAGACTTTGGATTCCTGAATATAAAGAAATGTCAGCAAGAGAAGAAAGCTTTTATTAAAAAGTTCATCTATCATAACACAAATGACTCAGTTATAACCCCTTCGAAAATCTTGTCCACAGAGGGAACACTTGACGCTAGTGACTGGATTTATTTTACACTTGGACAGTCATGCTTAATTTGTCATTCTCATTAGCTAGATAAAATGTGTTTAGTCCTCCTTTGTGTTTGTCTGTCATTTAAAAAAAATGCTTATCAGCAAGTGGAGAAACTAATTAGATGATCATCTTGACTTCTGAAAGTGAATAAATCGCAAACAAGTTATATACAGGGTGTTTAAAATAGTACCAGCACCGTCTTCCTTTTTTCTTTTTTTTCTTCTTTTTTTTTTTTAACTTTGCATACTTCCTTCTTTTAATTCTCTATCACCAGTTATGTATAACAGCAATTACTTTTCCCATGAAAATTCAACTCTCAACATCTTCAAAATAATAGTCAGGAGTGCACAATCGTTTAGCACTGTGGATTTATTAATTCTCTTGCCATCTTTTCCTACATCTCCTCTCTGAAAATGCAGCACTTCAATATTTAGGAAAAAGAATTGTAACAGTTACACATAGGCGCTGTGCTTGTTGTCACTGTGCTTCCATTATAACCAAATTTTTAGTGGAATCCATTCAATTTAGCAGTCAATGCGCAGGGAATGTTACGGAAGCATAAATACACAGGTTTTTTTCTTCCAATTAATTCTGTTTTTTGAACTGATGGTGTTCATTTTCTCTCCTCATGATGGTGTTGCATTGATAATAGATGTGAATTAGACTTAACTAGCAAGTGTTGTCTAGCCAATCAATGACAGAATTTTGGTAAGTATGGTTAGTTCCTGTTGTTATATGAGTATCTGTTGTTGCCAAACAATTGGAAAGGTGAGCTACATAAGCCAGTAGGGCAGAAGACTGTATTAGAACTTCAAGTTTTATGGGACAAATAATTTACTTAAAATTATATATTTATATACACACACACTTATATTTATATATTTTTATATATATGTAAAATTATAGGGCATCATAGAATTAGGGATTTAGACAGTTGTCTAGCTGGAAATTGTTTAACTGTTTAAACAGTAGTATTAGCATTGATATGAAAAAAAGCCTAGAACCTATACAAACACAGAACAACCAACTGTAAATGTTTTCCTGGTTGCACAAAGCAATGGGTAAGAACACTTGTCTTAGTCTGAGTGTCTCAGACACGGCTACAGTTACAGTAATTGCATGGAGGAAGAAGAGCTTGGAGACAATCATTATTGACTTAGCTAAATATTCTCTTTCTCGATTCTTTCAAGCTTGATTGCAGGGCAAAGCTTCTTCACATGCACTAAGACACAGAGAAAGTAGGGAAAAATAGGAACTCAGACTGGACTACATAAATGAAGAACAAATGGTAACAATGGGATCAAACCTCCTTGTGTTAACTGTAATTGCCACCTTGCTGCACAGATCTGTATTCGAGAGAGGCAGCACTGAATGGCTCGTGGGTTCCCAACAGGAAAGTGTGACTTTGTATGAAACCAACCCCAGCCAACAAGCGCTGCAAAATGTGGTCCTGTTAGCTGACATTACATTAGCTTTGCCTCTGTGTCTGTAGTTGGAAGGTAACAGACCGCGTGAATTTTATTCATTCATGGTTAACAGACGGAGAGAGAAGGCAGATAAGTAAAGACAAACTGAGTTATATGACTGAAGCAAGGAAAAATAATCTGTCAGAAGCAGATGGGGTTCATTCTCATGGAGCAAGAGATGCATATTACCAATCAAAATAGTCAAGAGAAAGACATGCAGAAGAAAAAAAAAACACCCTATTTGTCTTACTGCAGAATATTTTACAGATCACAGAGCTAATACAAGGCGCATTTTATGTTCTGGTTAGTCTGGGTTGTAAAATAAAGCCTGAACGTGACTGACCATTTGCAGAAAGTAAAGCCCAATTTAAAAAGTATATACATCTGTGCAACTAGTGCCCACTGATATGACAGATTACCTGAAAAGAAAGCACTTAATATCATCTTGAAATATATATTTGCCTGATGAAAAGGGTAGATAAGTCCAGAATTGCAACTACTTAGAAATACATTCACAAAGAGAGATCACTGTACAGGAGCATGTACAAGAAAGGAAATGAGATTTCAGCTGGAGAAAGTCCTGATAAGAGGATACTCCCCAATCTCTTTGGTGCAACATGTGAATGCATACAGTATTCTGACAAACACAGCAAGCAGTATCATGATAAAGCAGGAGGAAATGCCTTATTTGAGATTTTCTGATGCATATCAAAATACCCTTATAAAATTCTTTGCATTCACTGAAAAAAAGATCTGGAGCCACTGAAGCAATTGATCACAAAAGTGTAAGAAAACATATTAGTATTTTTTAAAGCCGTATGTACTACAGCAGAAATCAAATGAAAATGTTATGTATGGAAGAACCACACTTTCTGAAAGCAATATCATTTCAAAAGCTGACAAATGGGTTTATTTGGAGAGCTAACTATAGTGCTATTTAGTATTTTTTTTTCAGTGAAAAAGCAAAGAGTGAAATTAAGCCAGGATGAATTGGGAAGCTTCCCAGGGTAATGAAGAGTAGCACACCATCTGTTTGAATGGGAAAAATATTTGATCAGTGCATGTTCCTCATCCTGCTGTGCAATACAGAGGTAAAGGTCCTGGTAGCAAAATGACGCTATGTAACTTGAGTAATGGCAACTGAATAGAACAGGCAATAAATGCAAACCAGCACTGACTCTTGGGATACTTAAAATGCAACAAAGGTCTGGGCCAGTCTGCCATGTAACAGCTGTGAGAGTTATTTTTCTGCAATGACCAGAGATTTTCTAAAGTTAATAACCTGATAAAAATATTTCCTCTTTTAAAGATATGTCAGTGGGAAAAAATTGACTACTTGGCTGGTACAGAGCCTGGGCAATAGGCTGATTTAGAAATAGAGTCTATCTGGTATGTTTTGAAAAGAAAGCTGAAGTAAAGTGCTGAGGAGCTAAAATGGATGCGTGGAGGCTTTGTTTCTGATTGGATGAAGCAATAACTACCAGACATAATTTATTTTTTCCCTCCCATGTGCCCTTGTTCACACTTATTCCAAACAGTATAATGGTGGGGAACAATATAATACTGCTTTTCATGTAGGTAGTCAACAGGTAAGTAGGTAAGTGACCTTTAAAGTATGTAAGGGCAGATGTTGCCAACTTCCCAATGGAAGTTACACATGAATTGTCCCTGTGCACCAGAGTTGGTACTGCTCTCTGCAGAAGGAGGACTGCATGCTGCAGCTCATGGTATAATAGCAAAAACTCTGGAGTATTAATGCTGGGTGAGGTTGAAAGCATCAGCTTTCTGTTTGTTCCCAGCACTGGCCATATTGGATGAGGAAGAGGCCTTGACTGAGCAAAAGAAACTTGATTGAAGAGGAGAAACCGCGGTAGAATGAAAATGGCTTTCTAACAGGCAAAATGTGAGGGATTTTTGTGCCTCTTACTGGAAGATGAGTGCTGGTTCTGCTGGGATTTGTAGGAGTAGTAGTGACTCCGTATCTCAGCCTTCTCCCTTAACTTTCTAAATAACTTCAGAGTCATTAAAGCCAGAAGAAGAAAGGCACAAGCTTCCACTTCTTCTGGGCATATTTCAAGTAAGTTCAGAGTGGGACAAAACCTTGGGGCTTCATGGGAAGCTCTTCCCCTTTCCTGTGCCCCACCTGCTTTGGAGAAACATGAAAAGGCAAAAACTGGCAGGGAAAATCAGGCATAGGAAAATCAAGCCAAACAAGGGTAACAGTACACTTGGTAGTTTGCTTCCATGTTTGTAGAGAGCTGAACCATGCCACACTGATAACAAAAAATCAGCTCATGTTGCTCTTGGTCACTGACACCTGCTTGCTGAGTCACATTGAAAAATCAGTCTGCCCCTCATATAGCAAATGCACACTGCTCCTGCAGAGTACATCTGCAGATCTGGGCAGATCTGCTAAACAACAAGGGCCTCTTTGAGCAGCATATATCTATCTCCTACATATGTGTAAAGGCCAGTACTGCCTCCCCTTAGATGCTCTCAGCAGAACTGTTCTGATCCCTCAGCTGAACAAGAAAGACCTCTGATCTTTCTCAGGATGCAGGGCTGTAATTATGAAACTGTAAACTAGATGTGAGGCTTAATTATAATGTCAAAAACATTGCATTTTAATCAGCTCTCTGGATATATAGTTAGGAAGGATTTATCAGGGCAATGACCTAATTTTAAGAGTACGGATTTCAGCTGAACAGTCTGAAAACAATTTGGTTCAGTGCCTGTAGAGGGGAGACAAATAAGTGTAGGCCATCGCTTTTTAATGAGTAATGTCTCAATCATGGCACAGGCTTTAGGAAACAAATTAATCTCTGATGTAACATCAAAGAGAATTGCTGTGCAATGGTGATGATTCTGGCCATAGGCCTGCCACAGCAGCAGAAGCACAGCAGAAGAAATGCTGCAAGGACAGTTGCCGTAGGGCATGAGAGGACATTATAGCATGTAGAAATGCATGTTTGAGCAAAAGTTATTGAAGTGCTCAATAAGTGAGAGGCAGAAGAATTACGGGAGTGTGGTTCCAGCTCAGTAGCAGCTGGACTCATTAGCCAGGTTTTTGTCAGCCTTGGTGGGAGATGGGAGCCAGAAGGGTCTGCCTTTCTCTGAGCAGTAAGTTTTCGCTCCCGTACCAAGGTCCCATAGTTCCTGCTTGGATAAGACTTCAGTAAGAGCTCTTAACTGGGACCTGTCACACCAGTGAGATGTTTCCAAGCAGATCAGGCAGGGGGCTGTCAAAAGAGGGGGCTGCTGGTAGCAGGTACGCAGGTATTGCATTGGTGCCAGGTGGTGGCCTTGGGGCTTCCTTATACCCCCAAATGGCAGCAGGTTGGGCAGGATCCCTCCTCTACAGTTGCATAATTTCTTGTGTTGTGCTGAGCTCCGTATTCAGAAGGAGCAGCCATCTGGGAAGCCTTGTCTGCCCAAAGCTGTTCAGCAATATACCTTCTGGTCCTCCTCAGGCTTCTCAGCTTCCGCTTCCCTATCCCTTGTTTCGATTAGAAGAATCTCAGGCTTCTGTAACATGCTCAACTAGAAGTAATAAGAGCCCAATAAGAAAGCACTGCACCAGGTTCACGTAAACCCATCATCCAAGGAGAAGGATTCACCGCTCTGGTCAATCTGACAACCTGGCATTCTCTGCCCCACAAGAAACTAAGAGAGTATATGCTTGATGGAGTGGAGAGAGAAAGCCTGCAAAAGCCCCAATGCTAATGCCTGCCATAAAACTCTATCAAAAAAAAGAAAATAGTCCTGCAACAGACCTGGTGACTGAATCTGACACTAATCCCCAGAATTAACATGTAATGAGACTGCTCTG
>NW_026776535.1:0-50169 GCF_030936135.1 Gavia stellata
TTTTAGTAGGCTAAACAAGTTCAGAGCCCAAGTGTTTGTGGTTCGTTTGGGAGGTTACCAGTGGGAGATGAAGACCAGCAAGAGCTTTCAGGGCTGGCACCTTTAGTGTAGGAGCAATCCTTGGACGTTCGCAATGTCGGTGTTGAGCTCTGGCCAGATTGAGCAGGAGAGGCTGTGTACGTTGGAAGTTTTAGTAGGCTAAAACAAGTTCAGAGCCCAAGTGTTTGTGGTTCGTTTGAGAGGTTACCAGTGGGAGATGAGGACCAGCAAGAGCTTTCAGGGCTGGCACCTTTAGTGTAGGAGCAATCGCTGGACGTTCACAATGTTGGTGTTGAGCTCTGGCCAGATTGAGCAGGAGAGGCTGTGTACGTTGGAAGTTTTAGTAGGCTAAACAAGTTCAGAGGCCAAGTGTTTGTGGTTCGTTTGAGAGGTTACCAGTGGGAGATGAGGACCAGCAAGAGCTTTCAGGGCTGGCACCTTTAGTGTAGGAGTAATCACTGGACGTTCGCAATTTCGGTGTTGAGCTCTGGCCAGATTGAGCAGGAGAGGCTGTGTACGTTGGAAGTTTTAGTAGGCTAAACAAGTTCAGAGCCCAAGTGTTGTGGTTTGTTTGAGAGGTTACCAGTGGGAGATGAGGACCAGCAAGAGCTTTCAGGGCCGGCACCTTTAGTGTAGGAGCAATCCTTGGACGTTCGCAATTTCGGAGTTGAGCTCTGGCCAGATTGAGCAGGAGAGGCTGTGTACGTTGGAAGTTTTAGTAGGCTAAACAAGTTCAGAGCCCAAGTGTTTGTGGTTCGTTTGAGAGGTTACCAGTGGGAGATGAGGACCAGCAAGAGCTTTCAGGGCTGGCACCTTTATTGTAGGAGCAATCCCTGGACGTTCGCAATGTCGGTGTTGAGCTCTGGCCAGATTGAGCAGGAGAGGCTGTGTACGTTGGAAGTTTTAGTAGGCTAAACAAGTTCAGAGCCCAAGTGTTTGTGGTTCGTTTGAGAGGTTACCAGTGGGAGATGAGGACCAGCAAGTGTTTTCAGGGCTGGCACCTTTAGTGTAGGAGCAATCCTTGGACGTTCGCAATTTCGGAGTTGAGCTCTGGCCAGATTGAGCAGGAGAGGCTGTGTACGTTGGAAGTTTTAGTAGGCTAACAAGTTCAGAGCCCAAGTGTTTGTGGTTCGTTTGAGAGGTTACCAGTGGGAGATGAGGACCAGCAAGAGCTTTCAGGGCTGGCACCTTTAGTGTAGGAGCAATCACTGGACGTTCGCAATTTCGGTGTTGAGCTCTGGCCAGATTGAGCAGGAGAGGCTGTGTACGTTGGAAGTTTTAGTAGGCTAAACAAGTTCAGAGCCCAAGTGTTTGTGGTTCGTTTGAGAGGTTACCAGTGGGAGATGAGGACCAGCAAGAGCTTTCAGGGCTGGCACCTTTAGTGTAGGAGCAATCACTGGACGTTCGCAATTTCGGTGTTGAGCTCTGGCCAGATTGAGCAGGAGAGGCTGTGTACGTTGGAAGTTTTAGTAGGCTAAACAAGTTCAGAGGCCAAGTGTTTGTGGTTCGTTTGAGAGGTTACCAGTGGGAGATGAGGACCAGCAAGAGTTTTCAGGGCTGGCACCTTTAGTGTAGGAGCAATCCCTGGACGTTCGCAATTTCGGAGTTGAGCTCTGGCCAGATTGAGCAGGAGAGGCTGTGTACGTTGGAAGTTTTAGTAGGCTAAACAAGTTCAGAGCCCAAGTGTTTGTGGTTCGTTTCAGAGGTTACCAGTGGGAGATGAGGACCAGCAAGAGCTTTCAGGGCTGGCACCTTTAGTGTAGGAGCAATCGCTGGACATTCGCAATTTCGGTGTTGAGCTCTGGCCAGATTGAGCAGGAGAGGCTGTGTACGTTGGAAGTTTTAGTAGGCTAAACAAGTTCAGAGCCCAAGTGTTTGTGGTTCGTTTGAGAGGTTACCAGTGGGAGATGAGGACCAGCAAGTGTTTTCAGGGCTGGCACCTTTAGTGTAGGAGCAATCCTTGGACGTTCGCAATTTCGGAGTTGAGCTCTGGCCAGATTGAGCAGGAGAGGCTGTGTACGTTGGAAGTTTTAGTAGGCTAAACAAGTTCAGAGCCCAAGTGTTTGTGGTTCGTTTGAGAGGTTACCAGTGGGAGATGAGGACCAGCAAGAGCTTTCAGGGCTGGCACCTTTAGTGTAGGAGCAATCCCTGGACGTTCGCAATGTCGGTGTTGAGCTCTGGCCAGATTGAGCAGGAGAGGCTGTGTACGTTGGAAGTTTTAGTAGGCTAAACAAGTTCAGAGCCCAAGTGTTTGTGGTTCGTTTCAGAGGTTACCAGTGGGAGATGAGGACCAGCAAGAGCTTTCAGGGCTGGCACCTTTAGTGTAGGAGCAATCACTGGACGTTCGCAATTTCGGTGTTGAGCTCTGGCCAGATTGAGCAGGAGAGGCTGTGTACGTTGGAAGTTTTAGTAGGCTAAACAAGTTCAGAGCCCAAGTGTTTGTGGTTCGTTTGAGAGGATACCAGTGGGAGATGAGGACCAGCAAGAGTTTTCAGGGCTGGCACCTTTAGTGTAGGAGCAATCCCTGGACGTTCGCAATTTCGGAGTTGAGCTCTGGCCAGATTGAGCAGGAGAGGCTGTGTACGTTGGAAGTTTTAGTAGGCTAAACAAGTTCAGAGCCCAAGTGTTTGTGGTTCGTTTGAGAGGTTACCAGTGGGAGATGAGGACCAGCAAGAGCTTTCAGGGCCGGCACCTTTAGTGTAGGAGCAATCGCTGGACGTTCGCAATGTCGGTGTTGAGCTCTGGCCAGATTGAGCAGGAGAGGCTGTGTACGTTGGAAGTTTTAGTAGGCTAAACAAGTTCAGAGCCCAAGTGTTTGTGGTTCGTTTGAGAGGTTACCAGTGGGAGATGAGGACCAGCAAGAGCTTTCAGGGCTGGCACCTTTATTGTAGGAGCAATCCCTGGACGTTCGCAATGTCGGTGTTGAGCTCTGGCCAGATTGAGCAGGAGAGGCTGTGTACGTTGGAAGTTTAGTAGGCTAAACAAGTTCAGAGCCCAAGTGTTTGTGGTTCGTTTGAGAGGTTACCAGTGGGAGATGAGGACCAGCAAGAGCTTTCAGGGCTGGCACCTTTAGTGTAGGAGCAATCACTGGACGTTCGCAATTTCGGTGTTGAGCTCTGGCCAGATTGAGCAGGAGAGGCTGTGTACGTTGGAAGTTTTAGTAGGCTAAACAAGTTCAGAGCCCAAGTGTTTGTGGTTCGTTTGAGAGGTTACCAGTGGGAGATGAGGACCAGCAAGAGCTTTCAGGGCTGGCACCTTTAGTGTAGGAGCAATCACTGGACGTTCGCAATTTCGGTGTTGAGCTCTGGCCAGATTGAGCAGGAGAGGCTGTGTACGTTGGAAGTTTTAGTAGGCTAAACAAGTTCAGAGCCCAAGTGTTTGTGGTTCGTTTGAGAGGTTACCAGTGGAGATGAGGACCAGCAAGAGTTTTCAGGGCTGGCACCTTTAGTGTAGGAGCAATCCCTGGACGTTCGCAATTTCGGAGTTGAGCTCTGGCCAGATTGAGCAGGAGAGGCTGTGTACGTTGGAAGTTTAGTAGGCTAAACAAGTTCAGAGCCCAAGTGTTTGTGGTTCGTTTGAGAGGTTACCAGTGGGAGATGAGGACCAGCAAGTGTTTTCAGGGCTGGCACCTTTAGTGTAGGAGCAATCGCTGGACATTCGCAATTTCGGTGTTGAGCTCTGGCCAGATTGAGCAGGAGAGGCTGTGTACGTTGGAAGTTTTAGTAGGCTAAACAAGTTCAGAGCCCAAGTGTTTGTGGTTCGTTTGAGAGGTTACCAGTGGGAGATGAGGACCAGCAAGAGCTTTCAGGGCTGGCACCTTTAGTGTAGGAGCAATCCCTGGACGTTCGCAATGTCGGTGTTGAGCTCTGGCCAGATTGAGCAGGAGAGGCTGTGTACGTTGGAAGTTTTAGTAGGCTAAACAAGTTCAGAGCCAAGTGTTTGTGGTTCGTTTGAGAGGTTACCAGTGGGAGATGAGGACCAGCAAGAGCTTTCAGGGCTGGCACCTTTAGTGTAGGAGCAATCACTGGACGTTCGCAATTTCGGTGTTGAGCTCTGGCCAGATTGAGCAGGAGAGGCTGTGTACGTTGGAAGTTTTAGTAGGCTAAACAAGTTCAGAGCCCAAGTGTTTGTGGTTCCTTTGAGAGGATACCAGTGGGAGATGAGGACCAGCAAGAGTTTTCAGGGCTGGCACCTTTAGTGTAGGAGCAATCCCTGGACGTTCGCAATTTCGGAGTTGAGCTCTGGCCAGATTGAGCAGGAGAGGCTGTGTACGTTGGAAGTTTTAGTAGCCTAAACAAGTTCAGAGCCCAAGTGTTTGTGGTTCGTTTGAGAGGTTACCAGTGGGAGATGAGGACCAGCAAGAGCTTTCAGGGCCGGCACCTTTAGTGTAGGAGCAATCGCTGGACGTTCGCAATGTCGGTGTTGAGCTCTGGCCAGATTGAGCAGGAGAGGCTGTGTACGTTGGAAGTTTTAGTAGGCTAAACAAGTTCAGAGCCCAAGTGTTTGTGGTTCGTTTGAGAGGTTACCAGTGGGAGATGAGGACCAGCAAGAGCTTTCAGGGCCGGCACCTTTAGTGTAGGAGCAATCCTTGGACGTTCGCAATTTCGGAGTTGAGCTCTGGCCAGATTGAGCAGGAGAGGCTGTGTACGTTGGAAGTTTTAGTAGGCTAAACAAGTTCAGAGCCCAAGTGTTTGTGGTTCGTTTGAGAGGTTACCAGTGGGAGATGAGGACCAGCAAGAGCTTTCAGGGCTGGCACCTTTACTGTAGGAGCAATCCCTGGACGTTCGCAATGTCGGTGTTGAGCTCTGGCCAGATTGAGCAGGAGAGGCTGTGTACGTTGGAAGTTTTAGTAGGCTAAACAAGTTCAGAGCCCAAGTGTTTGTGGTTCGTTTGAGAGGTTACCAGTGGGAGATGAGGACCAGCAAGTGTTTTCAGGGCTGGCACCTTTAGTGTAGGAGCAATCCTTGGACGTTCGCAATTTCGGAGTTGAGCTCTGGCCAGATTGAGCAGGAGAGGCTGTGTACGTTGGAAGTTTTAGTAGGCTAAACAAGTTCAGAGCCCAAGTGTTTGTGGTTCGTTTGAGAGGTTACCAGTGGGAGATGAGGACCAGCAAGAGCTTTCAGGGCTGGCACCTTTAGTGTAGGAGCAATCACTGGACGTTCGCAATTTCGGTGTTGAGCTCTGGCCAGATTGAGCAGGAGAGGCTGTGTACGTTGGAAGTTTTAGTAGGCTAAACAAGTTCAGAGCCCAAGTGTTTGTGGTTCGTTTGAGAGGTTACCAGTGGGAGATGAGGACCAGCAAGAGCTTTCAGGGCTGGCACCTTTAGTGTAGGAGCAATCACTGGACGTTCGCAATTTCGGTGTTGAGCTCTGGCCAGATTGAGCAGGAGAGGCTGTGTACGTTGGAAGTTTTAGTAGGCTAAACAAGTTCAGAGGCCAAGTGTTTGTGGTTCGTTTGAGAGGATACCAGTGGGAGATGAGGACCAGCAAGAGCTTTCAGGGCTGGCACCTTTAGTGTAGGAGCAATCGCTGGACGTTCGCAATTTCGGAGTTGAGCTCTGGCCAGATTGAGCAGGAGAGGCTGTGTACGTTGGAAGTTTTAGTAGGCTAAACAAGTTCAGAGCCCAAGTGTTTGTGGTTCGTTTCAGAGGTTACCAGTGGGAGATGAGGACCAGCAAGAGCTTTCAGGGCTGGCACCTTTAGTGTAGGAGCAATCCCTGGACATTCGCAATTTCGGTGTTGAGCTCTGGCCAGATTGAGCAGGAGAGGCTGTGTACGTTGGAAGTTTTAGTAGGCTAAACAAGTTCAGAGCCCAAGTGTTTGTGGTTCGTTTGAGAGGTTACCAGTGGGAGATGAGGACCAGCAAGAGCTTTCAGGGCTGGCACCTTTAGTGTAGGAGCAATCCCTGGACGTTTGCAATGTCGGTGTTGAGCTCTGGCCAGATTGAGCAGAAGAGGCTGTGTACGTTGGAAGTTTTAGTAGGCTAAACAAGTTCAGAGCCCAAGTGTTTGTGGTTCGTTTGAGAGGATACCAGTGGGAGATGAGGACCAGCAAGAGTTTTCAGGGCTGGCACCTTTAGTGTAGGAGCAATCCCTGGACGTTCGCAATTTCGGAGTTGAGCTCTGGCCAAATTGAGCAGGAGAGGCTGTGTACGTTGGAAGTTTTAGTAGGCTAAACAAGTTCAGAGCCCAAGTGTTTGTGGTTCGTTTCAGAGGTTACCAGTGGGAGATGAGGACCAGCAAGAGCTTTCAGGGCTGGCACCTTTAGTGTAGGAGCAATCGCTGGACATTCGCAATTTCGGTGTTGAGCTCTGGCCAGATTGAGCAGGAGAGGCTGTGTACGTTGGAAGTTTTAGTAGGCTAAACAAGTTCAGAGCCCAAGTGTTTGTGGTTCGTTTGAGAGGTTACCAGTGGGAGATGAGGACCAGCAAGAGCTTTCAGGGCTGGCACCTTTAGTGTAGGAGCAATCGTTGGACGTTCGCAATTTCGGTGTTGAGCTCTGGCCAGATTGAGCAGGAGAGGCTGTGTACGTTGGAAGTTTTAGTAGCCTAAACAAGTTCAGAGCCCAAGTGTTTGTGGTTCGTTTGAGAGGTTACCAGTGGGAGATGAGGACCAGCAAGAGCTTTCAGGGCTGGCACCTTTAGTGTAGGAGCAATCGCTGGACGTTCACAATGTTGGTGTTGAGCTCTGGCCAGATTGAGCAGGAGAGGCTGTGTACGTTGGAAGTTTTAGTAGGCTAAACAAGTTCAGAGCCCAAGTGTTTGTGGTTCGTTTGAGAGGTTACCAGTGGGAGATGAGGACCAGCAAGAGCTTTCAGGGCCGGCACCTTTAGTGTAGGAGCAATCGCTGGACGTTCGCAATGTCGGTGTTGAGCTCTGGCCAGATTGAGCAGGAGAGGCTGTGTACGTTGGAAGTTTTAGTAGGCTAAACAAGTTCAGAGCCCAAGTGTTTGTGGTTCGTTTGAGAGGTTACCAGTGGGAGATGAGGACCAGCAAGAGCTTTCAGGGCTGGCACCTTTATTGTAGGAGCAATCCTTGGACGTTCGCAATGTCGGTGTTGAGCTCTGGCCAGATTGAGCAGGAGAGGCTGTGTACGTTGGAAGTTTTAGTAGGCTAAACAAGTTCAGAGCCCAAGTGTTTGTGGTTCGTTTGAGAGGTTACCAGTGGGAGATGAGGACCAGCAAGTGTTTTCAGGGCTGGCACCTTTAGTGTAGGAGCAATCGCTGGACGTTCGCAATGTCGGTGTTGAGCTCTGGCCAGATTGAGCAGGAGAGGCTGTGTACGTTGGAAGTTTTAGTAGGCTAAACAAGTTCAGAGCCCAAGTGTTTGTGGTTCGTTTGAGAGGTTACCAGTGGGAGATGAGGACCAGCAAGAGCTTTCAGGGCTGGCACCTTTAGTGTAGGAGCAATCCCTGGACGTTCGCAATTTCGGTGTTGAGCTCTGGCCAGATTGAGCAGGAGAGGCTGTGTACGTTGGAAGTTTTAGTAGGCTAAACAAGTTCAGAGCCCAAGTGTTTGTGGTTCGTTTGAGAGGATACCAGTGGGAGATGAGGACCAGCAAGAGTTTTCAGGGCTGGCACCTTTAGTGTAGGAGCAATCCCTGGACGTTCGCAATTTCGGAGTTGAGCTCTGGCCAGATTGAGCAGGAGAGGCTGTGTACATTGGAAGTTTTAGTAGGCTAAACAAGTTCAGAGCCCAAGTGTTTGTGGTTCGTTTGAGAGGTTACCAGTGGGAGATGAGGACCAGCAAGAGCTTTCAGGGCTGGCACCTTTAGTGTAGGAGCAATCGCTGGACATTCGCAATTTCGGTGTTGAGCTCTGGCCAGATTGAGCAGGAGAGGCTGTGTACGTTGGAAGTTTTAGTAGGCTAAACAAGTTCAGAGCCCAAGTGTTTGTGGTTCGTTTGAGAGGTTACCAGTGGGAGATGAGGACCAGCAAGAGCTTTCAGGGCTGGCACCTTTAGTGTAGGAGCAATCCTTGGACGTTCGCAATGTCGGTGTTGAGCTCTGGCCAGATTGAGCAGGAGAGGCTGTGTACGTTGGAAGTTTTAGTAGCCTAAACAAGTTCAGAGCCCAAGTGTTTGTGGTTCGTTTGAGAGGTTACCAGTGGGAGATGAGGACCAGCAAGAGTTTTCAGGGCTGGCACCTTTAGTGTAGGAGCAATCCCTGGACGTTCGCAATTTCGGAGTTGAGCTCTGGCCAGATTGAGCAGGAGAGGCTGTGTACGTTGGAAGTTTTAGTAGGCTAAACAAGTTCAGAGCCCAAGTGTTTGTGGTTCGTTTGAGAGGTTACCAGTGGGAGATGAGGACCAGCAAGAGCTTTCAGGGCCTGCACCTTTAGTGTAGGAGCAATCCTTGGACGTTCGCAATTTCGGAGTTGAGCTCTGGCCAGATTGAGCAGGAGAGGCTGTGTACGTTGGAAGTTTTAGTAGGCTAAACAAGTTCAGAGCCCAAGTGTTTGTGGTTCGTTTGAGAGGTTACCAGTGGGAGATGAGGACCAGCAAGAGTTTTCAGGGCTGGCACCTTTAGTGTAGGAGCAATCGCTGGACGTTCGCAATGTCGGTGTTGAGCTCTGGCCAGATTGAGCAGGAGAGGCTGTGTACGTTGGAAGTTTTAGTAGGCTAAACAAGTTCAGAGCCCAAGTGTTTGTGGTTCGTTTCAGAGGTTACCAGTGGGAGATGAGGACCAGCAAGAGTTTTCATGGCTGGCACCTTTAGTGTAGGAGCAATCCCTGGACGTTCGCAATTTCGGAGTTGAGCTCTGGCCAGATTGAGCAGGAGAGGCTGTGTACGTTGAAAGTTTTAGTAGGCTAAACAAGTTCAGAGGCCAAGTGTTTGTGGTTCGTTTGAGAGGTTACCAGTGGGAGATGAGGACCAGCAAGAGCTTTCAGGGCCTGCACCTTTAGTGTAGGAGCAATCCTTGGACGTTCGCTATTTCGGAGTTGAGCTCTGGCCAGATTGAGCAGGAGAGGCTGTGTACGTTGGAAGTTTTAGTAGGCTAAACAAGTTCAGAGGCCAAGTGTTTGTGGTTCGTTTGAGAGGATACCAGTGGGAGATGAGGACCAGCAAGAGCTTTCAGGGCTGGCACCTTTAGTGTAGGAGCAATCCCTGGACGTTCGCAATTTCGGAGTTGAGCTCTGGCCAGATTGAGCAGGAGAGGCTGTGTACGTTGGAAGTTTTAGTAGGCTAAACAAGTTCAGAGCCAAGTGTTTGTGGTTCGTTTGAGAGGTTACCAGTGGGAGATGAGGACCAGCAAGAGTTTTCAGGGCTGGCACCTTTAGTGTAGGAGCAATCCCTGGACGTTCGCAATTTCGGTGTTGAGCTCTGGCCAGATTGAGCAGGAGAGGCTGTGTACGTTGGAAGTTTTAGTAGGCTAAACAAGTTCAGAGCCCAAGTGTTTGTGGTTCGTTTCAGAGGTTACCAGTGGGAGATGAGGACCAGCAAGAGTTTTCAGGGCTGGCACCTTTAGTGTAGGAGCAATCCCTGGACGTTCGCAATTTCGGAGTTGAGCTCTGGCCAGATTGAGCAGGAGAGGCTGTGTACGTTGAAAGTTTTAGTAGGCTAAACAAGTTCAGAGGCCAAGTGTTTGTGGTTCGTTTGAGAGGTTACCAGTGGGAGATGAGGACCAGCAAGAGTTTTCATGGCTGGCACCTTTAGTGTAGGAGCAATCCCTGGACGTTCGCAATTTCGGAGTTGAGCTCTGGCCAGATTGAGCAGGAGAGGCTGTGTACGTTGGAAGTTTTAGTAGGCTAAACAAGTTCAGAGCCCAAGTGTTTGTGGTTCGTTTGAGAGGTTACCAGTGGGAGATGAGGACCAGCAAGAGCTTTCAGGGCCTGCACCTTTAGTGTAGGAGCAATCCTTGGACGTTCGCAATTTCGGAGTTGAGCTCTGGCCAGATTGAGCAGGAGAGGCTGTGTACGTTGGAAGTTTTAGTAGGCTAAACAAGTTCAGAGGCCAAGTGTTTGTGGTTCGTTTGAGAGGTTACCAGTGGGAGATGAGGACCAGCAAGAGTTTTCAGGGCTGGCATCTTTAGTGTAGGAGCAATCGCTGGACGTTCGCAATGTCGGTGTTGAATTTTGGCCAGATTGAGCAGGAGAGGCTGTGTACGTTGGAAGTTTTAGTAGCCTAAACAAGTTCAGAGCCCAAGTGTTTGTGGTTCGTTTCAGAGGTTACCAGTTGGAGATGAAGACCAGCAAGAGCTTTCAGGGCTGGCACCTTTAGTGTAGGAGCAATCACTGGACGTTCGCAATGTCGGTGTTGAGCTCTGGCCAGATTGAGCAGGAGAGGCTGTGTACGTTGGAAGTTTTAGTAGGCTAAACAAGTTCAGAGCCCAAGTGTTTGTGGTTCGTTTGAGAGGTTACCAGTGGGAGATGAGGACCAGCAAGAGCTTTCAGGGCTGGCACCTTTAGTGTAGGAGCAATCCTTGGACGTTCGCAATTTCGGTGTTGAATTTTGACCAGATTGAGCAGGAGAGGCTGTGTACGTTGGAAGTTTTAGTAGGCTAAACAAGTTCAGAGCCCAAGTGTTTGTGGTTCGTTTGAGAGGTTACCAGTGGGAGATGAGGACCAGCAAGAGCTTTCAGGGCTGGCACCTTTAGTGTAGGAGCAATCGCTGGACGTTCGCAATGTCGGTGTTGAGCTCTGGCCAGATTGAGCAGGAGAGGCTGTGTACGTTGGAAGTTTTAGTAGGCTAAACAAGTTCAGAGCCCAAGTGTTTGTGGTTCGTTTGAGAGGTTACCAGTGGGAGATGAGGACCAGCAAGAGCTTTCAGGGCTGGCACCTTTAGTGTAGGAGCAATCCCTGGACGTTCGCAATTTCGGTGTTGAGCTCTGGCCAGATTGAGCAGGAGAGGCTGTGTACGTTGGAAGTTTTAGTAGGCTAAACAAGTTCAGAGCCCAAGTGTTTGTGGTTCGTTTGAGAGGTTACCAGTGGGAGATGAGGACCAGCAAGAGCTTTCAGGGCTGGCACCTTTAGTGTAGGAGCAATCCTTGGACGTTCGCAATTTCGGTGTTGAATTTTGACCAGATTGAGCAGGAGAGGCTGTGTACGTTGGAAGTTTTAGTAGGCTAAACAAGTTCAGAGCCCAAGTGTTTGTGGTTCGTTTGAGAGGTTACCAGTGGGAGATGAGGACCAGCAAGAGCTTTCAGGGCTGGCACCTTTAGTGTAGGAGCAATCCTTGGACGTTCGCAATTTCGGTGTTGAGCTCTGGCCAGATTGAGCAGGAGAGGCTGTGTACGTTGGAAGTTTTAGTAGGCTAAACAAGTTCAGAGCCCAAGTGTTTGTGGTTCGTTTGAGAGGTTACCAGTGGGAGATGAGGACCAGCAAGAGCTTTCAGGGCCGGCACCTTTAGTGTAGGAGCAATCCCTGGACATTCGCAATTTCGGTGTTGAGCTCTGGCCAGATTGAGCAGGAGAGGCTGTGTACGTTGGAAGTTTTAGTAGGCTAAACAAGTTCAGAGCCCAAGTGTTTGTGGTTCGTTTGAGAGGTTACCAGTGGGAGATGAGGACCAGCAAGTGTTTTCAGGGCTGGCACCTTTAGTGTAGGAGCAATCCTTGGACGTTCGCAATTTCGGAGTTGAGCTCTGGCCAGATTGAGCAGGAGAGGCTGTGTACGTTGGAAGTTTTAGTAGGCTAAACAAGTTCAGAGCCCAAGTGTTTGTGGTTCGTTTGAGAGGTTACCAGTGGGAGATGAGGACCAGCAAGAGCTTTCAGGGCTGGCACCTTTAGTGTAGGAGCAATCCCTGGACGTTCGCAATGTCGGTGTTGAGCTCTGGCCAGATTGAGCAGGAGAGGCTGTGTACGTTGGAAGTTTTAGTAGGCTAAACAAGTTCAGAGCCCAAGTGTTTGTGGTTCGTTTTAGAGGTTACCAGTGGGAGATGAGGACCAGCAAGAGCTTTCAGGGCTGGCACCTTTAGTGTAGGAGCAATCACTGGACGTTCGCAATTTCGGTGTTGAGCTCTGGCCAGATTGAGCAGGAGAGGCTGTGTACGTTGGAAGTTTTAGTAGGCTAAACAAGTTCAGAGCCCAAGTGTTTGTGGTTCGTTTGAGAGGATACCAGTGGGAGATGAGGACCAGCAAGAGTTTTCAGGGCTGGCACCTTTAGTGTAGGAGCAATCCCTGGACGTTCGCAATTTCGGAGTTGAGCTCTGGCCAGATTGAGCAGGAGAGGCTGTGTACGTTGGAAGTTTTAGTAGGCTAAACAAGTTCAGAGCCCAAGTGTTTGTGGTTCGTTTGAGAGGTTACCAGTGGGAGATGAGGACCAGCAAGAGCTTTCAGGGCTGGCACCTTTAGTGTAGGAGCAATCCTTGGACGTTCGCAATTTCGGTGTTGAATTTTGGCCAGATTGAGCAGGAGAGGCTGTGTACGTTGGAAGTTTTAGTAGGCTAAACAAGTTCAGAGCCCAAGTGTTTGTGGTTCGTTTGAGAGGTTACCAGTGGGAGATGAGGACCAGCAAGAGCTTTCAGGGCTGGCACCTTTAGTGTAGGAGCAATCCTTGGACGTTCGCAATTTCGGAGTTGAGCTCTGGCCAGATTGAGCAGGAGAGGCTGTGTACGTTGGAAGTTTTAGTAGGCTAAACAAGTTCAGAGGCCAAGTGTTTGTGGTTCGTTTGAGAGGTTACCAGTGGGAGATGAGGACCAGCAAGAGTTTTCAGGGCTGGCACCTTTAGTGTAGGAGCAATCGCTGGACGTTCGCAATGTCGGTGTTGAATTTTGGCCAGATTGAGCAGGAGAGGCTGTGTACGTTGGAAGTTTTAGTAGCCTAAACAAGTTCAGAGCCCAAGTGTTTGTGGTTCGTTTCAGAGGTTACCAGTGGGAGATGAAGACCAGCAAGAGCTTTCAGGGCTGGCACCTTTAGTGTAGGAGCAATCACTGGACGTTCGCAATGTCGGTGTTGAGCTCTGGCCAGATTGAGCAGGAGAGGCTGTGTACGTTGGAAGTTTTAGTAGGCTAAACAAGTTCAGAGCCCAAGTGTTTGTGGTTCGTTTGAGAGGTTACCAGTGGGAGATGAGGACCAGCAAGAGCTTTCAGGGCTGGCACCTTTAGTGTAGGAGCAATCCTTGGACGTTCGCAATGTCGGTGTTGAGCTCTGGCCAGATTGAGCAGGAGAGGCTGTGTACGTTGGAAGTTTTAGTAGGCTAAACAAGTTCAGAGCCCAAGTGTTTGTGGTTCGTTTGAGAGGTTACCAGTGGGAGATGAGGACCAGCAAGAGCTTTCAGGGCTGGCACCTTTAGTGTAGGAGCAATCGCTGGACGTTCGCAATGTCGGTGTTGAGCTCTGGCCAGATTGAGCAGGAGAGGCTGTGTACGTTGGAAGTTTTAGTAGGCTAAACAAGTTCAGAGCCCAAGTGTTTGTGGTTCGTTTGAGAGGTTACCAGTGGGAGATGAGGACCAGCAAGAGCTTTCAGGGCTGGCACCTTTAGTGTAGGAGCAATCCCTGGACGTTCGCAATTTCGGTGTTGAGCTCTGGCCAGATTGAGCAGGAGAGGCTGTGTACGTTGGAAGTTTTAGTAGGCTAAACAAGTTCAGAGCCCAAGTGTTTGTGGTTCGTTTGAGAGGTTACCAGTGGGAGATGAGGACCAGCAAGAGCTTTCAGGGCTGGCACCTTTAGTGTAGGAGCAATCCTTGGACGTTCGCAATTTCGGTGTTGAATTTTGACCAGATTGAGCAGGAGAGGCTGTGTACGTTGGAAGTTTTAGTAGGCTAAACAAGTTCAGAGCCCAAGTGTTTGTGGTTCGTTTGAGAGGTTACCAGTGGGAGATGAGGACCAGCAAGAGCTTTCAGGGCTGGCACCTTTAGTGTAGGAGCAATCCTTGGACGTTCGCAATTTCGGTGTTGAGCTCTGGCCAGATTGAGCAGGAGAGGCTGTGTACGTTGGAAGTTTTAGTAGGCTAAACAAGTTCAGAGCCCAAGTGTTTGTGGTTCGTTTGAGAGGTTACCAGTGGGAGATGAGGACCAGCAAGAGCTTTCAGGGCTGGCACCTTTAGTGTAGGAGCAATCCCTGGACGTTCGCAATGTCGGTGTTGAGCTCTGGCCAGATTGAGCAGGAGAGGCTGTGTACGTTGGAAGTTTTAGTAGCCTAAACAAGTTCAGAGCCCAAGTGTTTGTGGTTCGTTTGAGAGGTTACCAGTGGGAGATGAGGACCAGCAAGAGCTTTCAGGGCTGGCACCTTTAGTGTAGGAGCAATCACTGGACGTTCGCAATTTCGGTGTTGAGCTCTGGCCAGATTGAGCAGGAGAGGCTGTGTACGTTGGAAGTTTTAGTAGGCTAAACAAGTTCAGAGCCCAAGTGTTTGTGGTTCGTTTGAGAGGTTACCAGTGGGAGATGAGGACCAGCAAGAGCTTTCAGGGCTGGCACCTTTAGTGTAGGAGCAATCCTTGGACGTTCGCAATTTCGGTGTTGAATTTTGGCCAGATTGAGCAGGAGAGGCTGTGTACGTTGGAAGTTTTAGTAGGCTAAACAAGTTCAGAGCCCAAGTGTTTGTGGTTCGTTTGAGAGGTTACCAGTGGGAGATGAGGACCAGCAAGAGCTTTCAGGGCTGGCACCTTTAGTGTAGGAGCAATCGCTGGACATTCGCAATTTCGGTGTTGAGCTCTGGCCAGATTGAGCAGGAGAGGCTGTGTACGTTGGAAGTTTTAGTAGGCTAAACAAGTTCAGAGCCCAAGTGTTTGTGGTTCGTTTGAGAGGTTACCAGTGGGAGATGAAGACCAGCAAGAGCTTTCAGGGCTGGCACCTTTAGTGTAGGAGCAATCCTTGGACGTTCGCAATGTCGGTGTTGAGCTCTGGCCAGATTGAGCAGGAGAGGCTGTGTACGTTGGAAGTTTTAGTAGCCTAAACAAGTTCAGAGCCCAAGTGTTTGTGGTTCGTTTGAGAGGTTACCAGTGGGAGATGAGGACCAGCAAGAGCTTTCAGGGCTGGCACCTTTAGTGTAGGAGCAATCGCTGGACGTTCACAATGTTGGTGTTGAGCTCTGGCCAGATTGAGCAGGAGAGGCTGTGTACGTTGGAAGTTTTAGTAGGCTAAACAAGTTCAGAGCCCAAGTGTTTGTGGTTCGTTTGAGAGGTTACCAGTGGGAGATGAGGACCAGCAAGAGCTTTCAGGGCCGGCACCTTTAGTGTAGGAGCAATCGCTGGACGTTCGCAATGTCGGTGTTGAGCTCTGGCCAGATTGAGCAGGAGAGGCTGTGTACGTTGGAAGTTTTAGTAGGCTAAACAAGTTCAGAGCCCAAGTGTTTGTGGTTCGTTTGAGAGGTTACCAGTGGGAGATGAGGACCAGCAAGAGCTTTCAGGGCTGGCACCTTTATTGTAGGAGCAATCCCTGGACGTTCGCAATGTCGGTGTTGAGCTCTGGCCAGATTGAGCAGGAGAGGCTGTGTACGTTGGAAGTTTTAGTAGGCTAAACAAGTTCAGAGCCCAAGTGTTTGTGGTTCGTTTGAGAGGTTACCAGTGGGAGATGAGGACCAGCAAGTGTTTTCAGGGCTGGCACCTTTAGTGTAGGAGCAATCCTTGGACGTTCGCAATTTCGGAGTTGAGCTCTGGCCAGATTGAGCAGGAGAGGCTGTGTACGTTGGAAGTTTTAGTAGGCTAAACAAGTTCAGAGCCCAAGTGTTTGTGGTTCGTTTGAGAGGTTACCAGTGGGAGATGAGGACCAGCAAGAGCTTTCAGGGCTGGCACCTTTAGTGTAGGAGCAATCCCTGGACGTTCGCAATTTCGGTGTTGAGCTCTGGCCAGATTGAGCAGGAGAGGCTGTGTACGTTGGAAGTTTTAGTAGGCTAAACAAGTTCAGAGCCCAAGTGTTTGTGGTTCGTTTGAGAGGATACCAGTGGGAGATGAGGACCAGCAAGAGTTTTCAGGGCTGGCACCTTTAGTGTAGGAGCAATCCCTGGACGTTCGCAATTTCGGAGTTGAGCTCTGGCCAGATTGAGCAGGAGAGGCTGTGTACATTGGAAGTTTTAGTAGGCTAAACAAGTTCAGAGCCCAAGTGTTTGTGGTTCGTTTGAGAGGTTACCAGTGGGAGATGAGGACCAGCAAGAGCTTTCAGGGCTGGCACGTTTAGTGTAGGAGCAATCGCTGGACATTCGCAATTTCGGTGTTGAGCTCTGGCCAGATTGAGCAGGAGAGGCTGTGTACGTTGGAAGTTTTAGTAGGCTAAACAAGTTCAGAGCCCAAGTGTTTGTGGTTCGTTTGAGAGGTTACCAGTGGGAGATGAGGACCAGCAAGAGCTTTCAGGGCTGGCACCTTTAGTGTAGGAGCAATCCTTGGACGTTCGCAATGTCGGTGTTGAGCTCTGGCCAGATTGAGCAGGAGAGGCTGTGTACGTTGGAAGTTTTAGTAGGCTAAACAAGTTCAGAGCCCAAGTGTTTGTGGTTCGTTTGAGAGGTTACCAGTGGGAGATGAGGACCAGCAACAGTTTTCAGGGCTGGCACCTTTAGTGTAGGAGCAATCCCTGGACGTTCGCAATTTCGGAGTTGAGCTCTGGCCAGATTGAGCAGGAGAGGCTGTGTACGTTGGAAGTTTTAGTAGGCTAAACAAGTTCAGAGCCCAAGTGTTTGTGGTTCGTTTGAGAGGTTACCAGTGGGAGATGAGGACCAGCAAGAGCTTTCAGGGCCTGCACCTTTAGTGTAGGAGCAATCCTTGGACGTTCGCAATTTCGGAGTTGAGCTCTGGCCAGATTGAGCAGGAGAGGCTGTGTACGTTGGAAGTTTTAGTAGGCTAAACAAGTTCAGAGCCCAAGTGTTTGTGGTTCGTTTGAGAGGTTACCAGTGGGAGATGAGGACCAGCAAGAGTTTTCAGGGCTGGCACCTTTAGTGTAGGAGCAATCGCTGGACGTTCGCAATGTCGGTGTTGAGCTCTGGCCAGATTGAGCAGGAGAGGCTGTGTACGTTGGAAGTTTTAGTAGGCTAAACAAGTTCAGAGCCCAAGTGTTTGTGGTTCGTTTCAGAGGTTACCAGTGGGAGATGAGGACCAGCAAGAGCTTTCAGGGCTGGCACCTTTAGTGTAGGAGCAATCACTGGACATTCGCAATTTCGGTGTTGAGCTCTGGCCAGATTGAGCAGGAGAGGCTGTGTACGTTGGAAGTTTTAGTAGGCTAAACAAGTTCAGAGGCCAAGTGTTTGTGGTTCGTTTGAGAGGTTACCAGTGGGAGATGAGGACCAGCAAGAGTTTTCATGGCTGGCACCTTTAGTGTAGGAGCAATCCCTGGACGTTCGCAATTTCGGAGTTGAGCTCTGGCCAGATTGAGCAGGAGAGGCTGTGTACGTTGAAAGTTTTAGTAGGCTAAACAAGTTCAGAGGCCAAGTGTTTGTGGTTCGTTTGAGAGGTTACCAGTGGGAGATGAGGACCAGCAAGAGTTTTCATGGCTGGCACCTTTAGTGTAGGAGCAATCCCTGGACGTTCGCAATTTCGGAGTTGAGCTCTGGCCAGATTGAGCAGGAGAGGCTGTGTACGTTGGAAGTTTTAGTAGGCTAAACAAGTTCAGAGCCCAAGTGTTTGTGGTTCGTTTGAGAGGTTACCAGTGGGAGATGAGGACCAGCAAGAGCTTTCAGGGCCTGCACCTTTAGTGTAGGAGCAATCCTTGGACGTTCGCAATTTCGGAGTTGAGCTCTGGCCAGATTGAGCAGGAGAGGCTGTGTACGTTGGAAGTTTTAGTAGGCTAAACAAGTTCAGAGGCCAAGTGTTTGTGGTTCGTTTGAGAGGTTACCAGTGGGAGATGAGGACCAGCAAGAGTTTTCAGGGCTGGCACCTTTAGTGTAGGAGCAATCGCTGGACGTTCGCAATGTCGGTGTTGAATTTTGGCCAGATTGAGCAGGAGAGGCTGTGTACGTTGGAAGTTTTAGTAGCCTAAACAAGTTCAGAGCCCAAGTGTTTGTGGTTCGTTTCAGAGGTTACCAGTGGGAGATGAAGACCAGCAAGAGCTTTCAGGGCTGGCACCTTTAGTGTAGGAGCAATCACTGGACGTTCGCAATGTCGGTGTTGAGCTCTGGCCAGATTGAGCAGGAGAGGCTGTGTACGTTGGAAGTTTTAGTAGGCTAAACAAGTTCAGAGCCCAAGTGTTTGTGGTTCGTTTGAGAGGTTACCAGTGGGAGATGAGGACCAGCAAGAGCTTTCAGGGCTGGCACCTTTAGTGTAGGAGCAATCCTTGGACGTTCGCAATGTCGGTGTTGAGCTCTGGCCAGATTGAGCAGGAGAGGCTGTGTACGTTGGAAGTTTTAGTAGGCTAAACAAGTTCAGAGCCCAAGTGTTTGTGGTTCGTTTGAGAGGTTACCAGTGGGAGATGAGGACCAGCAAGAGCTTTCAGGGCTGGCACCTTTAGTGTAGGAGCAATCGCTGGACGTTCGCAATGTCGGTGTTGAGCTCTGGCCAGATTGAGCAGGAGAGGCTGTGTACGTTGGAAGTTTTAGTAGGCTAAACAAGTTCAGAGCCCAAGTGTTTGTGGTTCGTTTGAGAGGTTACCAGTGGGAGATGAGGACCAGCAAGAGCTTTCAGGGCTGGCACCTTTAGTGTAGGAGCAATCCCTGGACGTTCGCAATTTCGGTGTTGAGCTCTGGCCAGATTGAGCAGGAGAGGCTGTGTACGTTGGAAGTTTTAGTAGGCTAAACAAGTTCAGAGCCCAAGTGTTTGTGGTTCGTTTGAGAGGTTACCAGTGGGAGATGAGGACCAGCAAGAGCTTTCAGGGCTGGCACCTTTAGTGTAGGAGCAATCCTTGGACGTTCGCAATTTCGGTGTTGAATTTTGACCAGATTGAGCAGGAGAGGCTGTGTACGTTGGAAGTTTTAGTAGGCTAAACAAGTTCAGAGCCCAAGTGTTTGTGGTTCGTTTGAGAGGTTACCAGTGGGAGATGAGGACCAGCAAGAGCTTTCAGGGCTGGCACCTTTAGTGTAGGAGCAATCCTTGGACGTTCGCAATTTCGGTGTTGAGCTCTGGCCCTATTGAGCAGGAGAGGCTGTGTACGTTGGAAGTTTTAGTAGCCTAAACAAGTTCAGAGCCCAAGTGTTTGTGGTTCGTTTGAGACGTTACCAGTGGGAGATGAGGACCAGCAAGAGCTTTCAGGGCTGGCACCTTTAGTGTAGGAGCAATCCCTGGACGTTCGCAATTTCGGTGTTGAGCTCTGGCCAGATTGAGCAGGAGAGGCTGTGTACGTTGGAAGTTTTAGTAGGCTAAACAAGTTCAGAGCCCAAGTGTTTGTGGTTCGTTTGAGAGGTTACCAGTGGGAGATGAGGACCAGCAAGAGCTTTCAGGGCCGGCACCTTTAGTGTAGGAGCAATCCCTGGACATTCGCAATTTCGGTGTTGAGCTCTGGCCAGATTGAGCAGGAGAGGCTGTGTACGTTGGAAGTTTTAGTAGGCTAAACAAGTTCAGAGCCCAAGTGTTTGTGGTTCGTTTGAGAGGTTACCAGTGGGAGATGAGGACCAGCAAGTGTTTTCAGGGCTGGCACCTTTAGTGTAGGAGCAATCCTTGGACGTTCGCAATTTCGGAGTTGAGCTCTGGCCAGATTGAGCAGGAGAGGCTGTGTACGTTGGAAGTTTTAGTAGGCTAAACAAGTTCAGAGCCCAAGTGTTTGTGGTTCGTTTGAGAGGTTACCAGTGGGAGATGAGGACCAGCAAGAGCTTTCAGGGCTGGCACCTTTAGTGTAGGAGCAATCCCTGGACGTTCGCAATTTCGGAGTTGAGCTCTGGCCAGATTGAGCAGGAGAGGCTGTGTACGTTGGAAGTTTTAGTAGGCTAAACAAGTTCAGAGGCCAAGTGTTTGTGGTTCGTTTGAGAGGTTACCAGTGGGAGATGAGGACCAGCAAGAGTTTTCATGGCTGGCACCTTTAGTGTAGGAGCAATCCCTGGACGTTCGCAATTTCGGAGTTGAGCTCTGGCCAGATTGAGCAGGAGAGGCTGTGTACGTTGAAAGTTTTAGTAGGCTAAACAAGTTCAGAGGCCAAGTGTTTGTGGTTCGTTTGAGAGGTTACCAGTGGGAGATGAGGACCAGCAAGAGTTTTCATGGCTGGCACCTTTAGTGTAGGAGCAATCCCTGGACGTTCGCAATTTCGGAGTTGAGCTCTGGCCAGATTGAGCAGGAGAGGCTGTGTACGTTGGAAGTTTTAGTAGCCTAAACAAGTTCAGAGCCCAAGTGTTTGTGGTTCGTTTGAGAGGTTACCAGTGGGAGATGAGGACCAGCAAGAGCTTTCAGGGCCTGCACCTTTAGTGTAGGAGCAATCCTTGGACGTTCGCAATTTCGGAGTTGAGCTCTGGCCAGATTGAGCAGGAGAGGCTGTGTACGTTGGAAGTTTTAGTAGGCTAAACAAGTTCAGAGGCCAAGTGTTTGTGGTTCGTTTGAGAGGTTACCAGTGGGAGATGAGGACCAGCAAGAGTTTTCAGGGCTGGCACCTTTAGTGTAGGAGCAATCGCTGGACGTTCGCAATGTCGGTGTTGAATTTTGGCCAGATTGAGCAGGAGAGGCTGTGTACGTTGGAAGTTTTAGTAGCCTAAACAAGTTCAGAGCCCAAGTGTTTGTGGTTCGTTTCAGAGGTTACCAGTGGGAGATGAAGACCAGCAAGAGCTTTCAGGGCTGGCACCTTTAGTGTAGGAGCAATCACTGGACGTTCGCAATGTCGGTGTTGAGCTCTGGCCAGATTGAGCAGGAGAGGCTGTGTACGTTGGAAGTTTTAGTAGGCTAAACAAGTTCAGAGCCCAAGTGTTTGTGGTTCGTTTGAGAGGTTACCAGTGGGAGATGAGGACCAGCAAGAGCTTTCAGGGCTGGCACCTTTAGTGTAGGAGCAATCCTTGGACGTTCGCAATGTCGGTGTTGAGCTCTGGCCAGATTGAGCAGGAGAGGCTGTGTACGTTGGAAGTTTTAGTAGGCTAAACAAGTTCAGAGCCCAAGTGTTTGTGGTTCGTTTGAGAGGTTACCAGTGGGAGATGAGGACCAGCAACAGTTTTCAGGGCTGGCACCTTTAGTGTAGGAGCAATCCCTGGACGTTCGCAATTTCGGAGTTGAGCTCTGGCCAGATTGAGCAGGAGAGGCTGTGTACGTTGGAAGTTTTAGTAGGCTAAACAAGTTCAGAGCCCAAGTGTTTGTGGTTCGTTTGAGAGGTTACCAGTGGGAGATGAGGACCAGCAAGAGCTTTCAGGGCCTGCACCTTTAGTGTAGGAGCAATCCTTGGACGTTCGCAATTTCGGAGTTGAGCTCTGGCCAGATTGAGCAGGAGAGGCTGTGTACGTTGGAAGTTTTAGTAGGCTAAACAAGTTCAGAGCCCAAGTGTTTGTGGTTCGTTTGAGAGGTTACCAGTGGGAGATGAGGACCAGCAAGAGTTTTCAGGGCTGGCACCTTTAGTGTAGGAGCAATCGCTGGACGTTCGCAATGTCGGTGTTGAGCTCTGGCCAGATTGAGCAGGAGAGGCTGTGTACGTTGGAAGTTTTAGTAGGCTAAACAAGTTCAGAGCCCAAGTGTTTGTGGTTCGTTTCAGAGGTTACCAGTGGGAGATGAGGACCAGCAAGAGCTTTCAGGGCTGGCACCTTTAGTGTAGGAGCAATCACTGGACATTCGCAATTTCGGTGTTGAGCTCTGGCCAGATTGAGCAGGAGAGGCTGTGTACGTTGGAAGTTTTAGTAGGCTAAACAAGTTCAGAGGCCAAGTGTTTGTGGTTCGTTTGAGAGGTTACCAGTGGGAGATGAGGACCAGCAAGAGTTTTCATGGCTGGCACCTTTAGTGTAGGAGCAATCCCTGGACGTTCGCAATTTCGGAGTTGAGCTCTGGCCAGATTGAGCAGGAGAGGCTGTGTACGTTGAAAGTTTTAGTAGGCTAAACAAGTTCAGAGGCCAAGTGTTTGTGGTTCGTTTGAGAGGTTACCAGTGGGAGATGAGGACCAGCAAGAGTTTTCATGGCTGGCACCTTTAGTGTAGGAGCAATCCCTGGACGTTCGCAATTTCGGAGTTGAGCTCTGGCCAGATTGAGCAGGAGAGGCTGTGTACGTTGGAAGTTTTAGTAGGCTAAACAAGTTCAGAGCCCAAGTGTTTGTGGTTCGTTTGAGAGGTTACCAGTGGGAGATGAGGACCAGCAAGAGCTTTCAGGGCCTGCACCTTTAGTGTAGGAGCAATCCTTGGACGTTCGCAATTTCGGAGTTGAGCTCTGGCCAGATTGAGCAGGAGAGGCTGTGTACGTTGGAAGTTTTAGTAGGCTAAACAAGTTCAGAGGCCAAGTGTTTGTGGTTCGTTTGAGAGGTTACCAGTGGGAGATGAGGACCAGCAAGAGTTTTCAGGGCTGGCACCTTTAGTGTAGGAGCAATCGCTGGACGTTCGCAATGTCGGTGTTGAATTTTGGCCAGATTGAGCAGGAGAGGCTGTGTACGTTGGAAGTTTTAGTAGCCTAAACAAGTTCAGAGCCCAAGTGTTTGTGGTTCGTTTCAGAGGTTACCAGTGGGAGATGAAGACCAGCAAGAGCTTTCAGGGCTGGCACCTTTAGTGTAGGAGCAATCACTGGACGTTCGCAATGTCGGTGTTGAGCTCTGGCCAGATTGAGCAGGAGAGGCTGTGTACGTTGGAAGTTTTAGTAGGCTAAACAAGTTCAGAGCCCAAGTGTTTGTGGTTCGTTTGAGAGGTTACCAGTGGGAGATGAGGACCAGCAAGAGCTTTCAGGGCTGGCACCTTTAGTGTAGGAGCAATCCTTGGACGTTCGCAATGTCGGTGTTGAGCTCTGGCCAGATTGAGCAGGAGAGGCTGTGTACGTTGAAGTTTTAGTAGGCTAAACAAGTTCAGAGCCCAAGTGTTTGTGGTTCGTTTGAGAGGTTACCAGTGGGAGATGAGGACCAGCAAGAGCTTTCAGGGCTGGCACCTTTAGTGTAGGAGCAATCGCTGGACGTTCGCAATGTCGGTGTTGAGCTCTGGCCAGATTGAGCAGGAGAGGCTGTGTACGTTGGAAGTTTTAGTAGGCTAAACAAGTTCAGAGCCCAAGTGTTTGTGGTTCGTTTGAGAGGTTACCAGTGGGAGATGAGGACCAGCAAGAGCTTTCAGGGCTGGCACCTTTAGTGTAGGAGCAATCCCTGGACGTTCGCAATTTCGGTGTTGAGCTCTGGCCAGATTGAGCAGGAGAGGCTGTGTACGTTGGAAGTTTTAGTAGGCTAAACAAGTTCAGAGCCCAAGTGTTTGTGGTTCGTTTGAGAGGTTACCAGTGGGAGATGAGGACCAGCAAGAGCTTTCAGGGCTGGCACCTTTAGTGTAGGAGCAATCCTTGGACGTTCGCAATTTCGGTGTTGAATTTTGACCAGATTGAGCAGGAGAGGCTGTGTACGTTGGAAGTTTTAGTAGGCTAAACAAGTTCAGAGCCCAAGTGTTTGTGGTTCGTTTGAGAGGTTACCAGTGGGAGATGAGGACCAGCAAGAGCTTTCAGGGCTGGCACCTTTAGTGTAGGAGCAATCCTTGGACGTTCGCAATTTCGGTGTTGAGCTCTGGCCAGATTGAGCAGGAGAGGCTGTGTACGTGGAAGTTTTAGTAGCCTAAACAAGTTCAGAGCCAAGTGTTTGTGGTTCGTTTGAGACGTTACCAGTGGGAGATGAGGACCAGCAAGAGCTTTCAGGGCTGGCACCTTTAGTGTAGGAGCAATCCCTGGACGTTCGCAATTTCGGTGTTGAGCTCTGGCCAGATTGAGCAGGAGAGGCTGTGTACGTTGGAAGTTTTAGTAGGCTAAACAAGTTCAGAGCCCAAGTGTTTGTGGTTCGTTTGAGAGGTTACCAGTGGGAGATGAGGACCAGCAAGAGCTTTCAGGGCTGGCACCTTTAGTGTAGGAGCAATCCCTGGACGTTCGCAATTTCGGAGTTGAGCTCTGGCCAGATTGAGCAGGAGAGGCTGTGTACGTTGGAAGTTTTAGTAGGCTAAACAAGTTCAGAGGCCAAGTGTTTGTGGTTCGTTTGAGAGGTTACCAGTGGGAGATGAGGACCAGCAAGAGTTTTCATGGCTGGCACCTTTAGTGTAGGAGCAATCCCTGGACGTTCGCAATTTCGGAGTTGAGCTCTGGCCAGATTGAGCAGGAGAGGCTGTGTACGTTGAAAGTTTTAGTAGGCTAAACAAGTTCAGAGGCCAAGTGTTTGTGGTTCGTTTGAGAGGTTACCAGTGGGAGATGAGGACCAGCAAGAGTTTTCATGGCTGGCACCTTTAGTGTAGGAGCAATCCCTGGACGTTCGCAATTTCGGAGTTGAGCTCTGGCCAGATTGAGCAGGAGAGGCTGTGTACGTTGGAAGTTTTAGTAGGCTAAACAAGTTCAGAGCCCAAGTGTTTGTGGTTCGTTTGAGAGGTTACCAGTGGGAGATGAGGACCAGCAAGAGCTTTCAGGGCCTGCACCTTTAGTGTAGGAGCAATCCTTGGACGTTCGCAATTTCGGAGTTGAGCTCTGGCCAGATTGAGCAGGAGAGGCTGTGTACGTTGGAAGTTTTAGTAGGCTAAACAAGTTCAGAGGCCAAGTGTTTGTGGTTCGTTTGAGAGGTTACCAGTGGGAGATGAGGACCAGCAAGAGTTTTCAGGGCTGGCACCTTTAGTGTCAGGAGCAATCGCTGGACGTTCGCAATGTCGGTGTTGAATTTTGGCCAGATTGAGCAGGAGAGGCTGTGTACGTTGGAAGTTTTAGTAGCCTAAACAAGTTCAGAGCCCAAGTGTTTGTGGTTCGTTTCAGAGGTTACCAGTGGGAGATGAAGACCAGCAAGAGCTTTCAGGGCTGGCACCTTTAGTGTAGGAGCAATCACTGGACGTTCGCAATGTCGGTGTTGAGCTCTGGCCAGATTGAGCAGGAGAGGCTGTGTACGTTGGAAGTTTTAGTAGGCTAAACAAGTTCAGAGCCCAAGTGTTTGTGGTTCGTTTGAGAGGTTACCAGTGGGAGATGAGGACCAGCAAGAGCTTTCAGGGCTGGCACCTTTAGTGTAGGAGCAATCCTTGGACGTTCGCAATGTCGGTGTTGAGCTCTGGCCAGATTGAGCAGGAGAGGCTGTGTACGTTGGAAGTTTTAGTAGGCTAAACAAGTTCAGAGGCCAAGTGTTTGTGGTTCGTTTGAGAGGTTACCAGTGGGAGATGAGGACCAGCAAGAGCTTTCAGGGCTGGCACCTTTAGTGTAGGAGCAATCGCTGGACGTTCGCAATGTCGGTGTTGAGCTCTGGCCAGATTGAGCAGGAGAGGCTGTGTACGTTGGAAGTTTTAGTAGGCTAAACAAGTTCAGAGCCCAAGTGTTTGTGGTTCGTTTGAGAGGTTACCAGTGGGAGATGAGGACCAGCAAGAGCTTTCAGGGCTGGCACCTTTAGTGTAGGAGCAATCCCTGGACGTTCGCAATTTCGGTGTTGAGCTCTGGCCAGATTGAGCAGGAGAGGCTGTGTACGTTGGAAGTTTTAGTAGGCTAAACAAGTTCAGAGCCCAAGTGTTTGTGGTTCGTTTGAGAGGTTACCAGTGGGAGATGAGGACCAGCAAGAGCTTTCAGGGCTGGCACCTTTAGTGTAGGAGCAATCCTTGGACGTTCGCAATTTCGGTGTTGAATTTTGACCAGATTGAGCAGGAGAGGCTGTGTACGTTGGAAGTTTTAGTAGGCTAAACAAGTTCAGAGGCCAAGTGTTTGTGGTTCGTTTGAGAGGTTACCAGTGGGAGATGAGGACCAGCAAGAGTTTTCAGGGCTGGCACCTTTAGTGTAGGAGCAATCGCTGGACGTTCGCAATGTCGGTGTTGAATTTTGGCCAGATTGAGCAGGAGAGGCTGTGTACGTTGGAAGTTTTAGTAGCCTAAACAAGTTCAGAGCCCAAGTGTTTGTGGTTCGTTTCAGAGGTTACCAGTGGGAGATGAAGACCAGCAAGAGCTTTCAGGGCTGGCACCTTTAGTGTAGGAGCAATCACTGGACGTTCGCAATGTCGGTGTTGAGCTCTGGCCAGATTGAGCAGGAGAGGCTGTGTACGTTGGAAGTTTTAGTAGGCTAAACAAGTTCAGAGCCCAAGTGTTTGTGGTTCGTTTGAGAGGTTACCAGTGGGAGATGAGGACCAGCAAGAGCTTTCAGGGCTGGCACCTTTAGTGTAGGAGCAATCCTTGGACGTTCGCAATGTCGGTGTTGAGCTCTGGCCAGATTGAGCAGGAGAGGCTGTGTACGTTGGAAGTTTTAGTAGGCTAAACAAGTTCAGAGCCAAGTGTTTGTGGTTCGTTTGAGAGGTTACCAGTGGGAGATGAGGACCAGCAAGAGCTTTCAGGGCTGGCACCTTTAGTGTAGGAGCAATCGCTGGACGTTCGCAATGTCGGTGTTGAGCTCTGGCCAGATTGAGCAGGAGAGGCTGTGTACGTTGGAAGTTTTAGTAGGCTAAACAAGTTCAGAGCCCAAGTGTTTGTGGTTCGTTTGAGAGGTTACCAGTGGGAGATGAGGACCAGCAAGAGCTTTCAGGGCTGGCACCTTTAGTGTAGGAGCAATCCCTGGACGTTCGCAATTTCGGTGTTGAGCTCTGGCCAGATTGAGCAGGAGAGGCTGTGTACGTTGGAAGTTTTAGTAGGCTAAACAAGTTCAGAGCCCAAGTGTTTGTGGTTCGTTTGAGAGGTTACCAGTGGGAGATGAGGACCAGCAAGAGCTTTCAGGGCTGGCACCTTTAGTGTAGGAGCAATCCTTGGACGTTCGCAATTTCGGTGTTGAATTTTGACCAGATTGAGCAGGAGAGGCTGTGTACGTTGGAAGTTTTAGTAGGCTAAACAAGTTCAGAGCCCAAGTGTTTGTGGTTCGTTTGAGAGGTTACCAGTGGGAGATGAGGACCAGCAAGAGCTTTCAGGGCTGGCACCTTTAGTGTAGGAGCAATCCTTGGACGTTCGCAATTTCGGTGTTGAGCTCTGGCCAGATTGAGCAGGAGAGGCTGTGTACGTTGGAAGTTTTAGTAGCCTAAACAAGTTCAGAGCCCAAAGTGTTTGTGGTTCGTTTGAGACGTTACCAGTGGGAGATGAGGACCAGCAAGAGCTTTCAGGGCTGGCACCTTTAGTGTAGGAGCAATCCCTGGACGTTCGCAATTTCGGTGTTGAGCTCTGGCCAGATTGAGCAGGAGAGGCTGTGTACGTTGGAAGTTTTAGTAGGCTAAACAAGTTCAGAGCCCAAGTGTTTGTGGTTCGTTTGAGAGGTTACCAGTGGGAGATGAGGACCAGCAAGAGCTTTCAGGGCCGGCACCTTTAGTGTAGGAGCAATCCCTGGACATTCGCAATTTCGGTGTTGAGCTCTGGCCAGATTGAGCAGGAGAGGCTGTGTACGTTGGAAGTTTTAGTAGGCTAAACAAGTTCAGAGCCCAAGTGTTTGTGGTTCGTTTGAGAGGTTACCAGTGGGAGATGAGGACCAGCAAGTGTTTTCAGGGCTGGCACCTTTAGTGTAGGAGCAATCCTTGGACGTTCGCAATTTCGGAGTTGAGCTCTGGCCAGATTGAGCAGGAGAGGCTGTGTACGTTGGAAGTTTTAGTAGGCTAAACAAGTTCAGAGCCCAAGTGTTTGTGGTTCGTTTGAGAGGTTACCAGTGGGAGATGAGGACAGCAAGAGCTTTCAGGGCTGGCACCTTTAGTGTAGGAGCAATCCCTGGACGTTCGCAATTTCGGAGTTGAGCTCTGGCCAGATTGAGCAGGAGAGGCTGTGTACGTTGGAAGTTTTAGTAGGCTAAACAAGTTCAGAGGCCAAGTGTTTGTGGTTCGTTTGAGAGGTTACCAGTGGGAGATGAGGACCAGCAAGAGTTTTCATGGCTGGCACCTTTAGTGTAGGAGCAATCCCTGGACGTTCGCAATTTCGGAGTTGAGCTCTGGCCAGATTGAGCAGGAGAGGCTGTGTACGTTGAAAGTTTTAGTAGGCTAAACAAGTTCAGAGGCCAAGTGTTTGTGGTTCGTTTGAGAGGTTACCAGTGGGAGATGAGGACCAGCAAGAGTTTTCATGGCTGGCACCTTTAGTGTAGGAGCAATCCCTGGACGTTCGCAATTTCGGAGTTGAGCTCTGGCCAGATTGAGCAGGAGAGGCTGTGTACGTTGGAAGTTTTAGTAGGCTAAACAAGTTCAGAGCCCAAGTGTTTGTGGTTCGTTTGAGAGGTTACCAGTGGGAGATGAGGACCAGCAAGAGCTTTCAGGGCCTGCACCTTTAGTGTAGGAGCAATCCTTGGACGTTCGCAATTTCGGAGTTGAGCTCTGGCCAGATTGAGCAGGAGAGGCTGTGTACGTTGGAAGTTTTAGTAGGCTAAACAAGTTCAGAGGCCAAGTGTTTGTGGTTCGTTTGAGAGGTTACCAGTGGGAGATGAGGACCAGCAAGAGTTTTCAGGGCTGGCACCTTTAGTGTAGGAGCAATCGCTGGACGTTCGCAATGTCGGTGTTGAATTTTGGCCAGATTGAGCAGGAGAGGCTGTGTACGTTGGAAGTTTTAGTAGCCTAAACAAGTTCAGAGCCCAAGTGTTTGTGGTTCGTTTCAGAGGTTACCAGTGGGAGATGAAGACCAGCAAGAGCTTTCAGGGCTGGCACCTTTAGTGTAGGAGCAATCACTGGACGTTCGCAATGTCGGTGTTGAGCTCTGGCCAGATTGAGCAGGAGAGGCTGTGTACGTTGGAAGTTTTAGTAGGCTAAACAAGTTCAGAGCCCAAGTGTTTGTGGTTCGTTTGAGAGGTTACCAGTGGGAGATGAGGACCAGCAAGAGCTTTCAGGGCTGGCACCTTTAGTGTAGGAGCAATCCTTGGACGTTCGCAATGTCGGTGTTGAGCTCTGGCCAGATTGAGCAGGAGAGGCTGTGTACGTTGGAAGTTTTAGTAGGCTAAACAAGTTCAGAGCCCAAGTGTTTGTGGTTCGTTTGAGAGGTTACCAGTGGGAGATGAGGACCAGCAAGAGCTTTCAGGGCTGGCACCTTTAGTGTAGGAGCAATCCTTGGACGTTCGCAATTTCGGTGTTGAGCTCTGGCCAGATTGAGCAGGAGAGGCTGTGTACGTTGGAAGTTTTAGTAGGCTAAACAAGTTCAGAGCCCAAGTGTTTGTGGTTCGTTTGAGAGGTTACCAGTGGGAGATGAGGACCAGCAAGAGCTTTCAGGGCTGGCACCTTTAGTGTAGGAGCAATCCCTGGACGTTCGCAATTTCGGTGTTGAGCTCTGGCCAGATTGAGCAGGAGAGGCTGTGTACGTTGGAAGTTTTAGTAGGCTAAACAAGTTCAGAGCCCAAGTGTTTGTGGTTCGTTTGAGAGGTTACCAGTGGGAGATGAGGACCAGCAAGAGCTTTCAGGGCCGGCACCTTTAGTGTAGGAGCAATCCCTGGACATTCGCAATTTCGGTGTTGAGCTCTGGCCAGATTGAGCAGGAGAGGCTGTGTACGTTGGAAGTTTTAGTAGGCTAAACAAGTTCAGAGCCCAAGTGTTTGTGGTTCGTTTGAGAGGTTACCAGTGGGAGATGAGGACCAGCAAGTGTTTTCAGGGCTGGCACCTTTAGTGTAGGAGCAATCCTTGGACGTTCGCAATTTCGGAGTTGAGCTCTGGCCAGATTGAGCAGGAGAGGCTGTGTACGTTGGAAGTTTTAGTAGGCTAAACAAGTTCAGAGCCCAAGTGTTTGTGGTTCGTTTGAGAGGTTACCAGTGGGAGATGAGGACCAGCAAGAGCTTTCAGGGCTGGCACCTTTAGTGTAGGAGCAATCCCTGGACGTTCGCAATGTCGGTGTTGAGCTCTGGCCAGATTGAGCAGGAGAGGCTGTGTACGTTGGAAGTTTTAGTAGGCTAAACAAGTTCAGAGCCCAAGTGTTTGTGGTTCGTTTGAGAGGTTACCAGTGGGAGATGAGGACCAGCAAGAGCTTTCAGGGCTGGCACCTTTAGTGTAGGAGCAATCACTGGACGTTCGCAATGTCGGTGTTGAGCTCTGGCCAGATTGAGCAGGAGAGGCTGTGTACGTTGGAAGTTTTAGTAGGCTAAACAAGTTCAGAGCCCAAGTGTTTGTGGTTCGTTTGAGAGGATACCAGTGGGAGATGAGGACCAGCAAGAGTTTTCAGGGCTGGCACCTTTAGTGTAGGAGCAATCCCTGGACGTTCGCAATTTCGGAGTTGAGCTCTGGCCAGATTGAGCAGGAGAGGCTGTGTACGTTGGAAGTTTTAGTAGGCTAAACAAGTTCAGAGCCCAAGTGTTTGTGGTTCGTTTGAGAGGTTACCAGTGGGAGATGAGGACCAGCAAGAGCTTTCAGGGCTGGCACCTTTAGTGTAGGAGCAATCCTTGGACGTTCGCAATTTCGGTGTTGAATTTTGGCCAGATTGAGCAGGAGAGGCTGTGTACGTTGGAAGTTTTAGTAGGCTAAACAAGTTCAGAGCCCAAGTGTTTGTGGTTCGTTTGAGAGGTTACCAGTGGGAGATGAGGACCAGCAAGAGCTTTCAGGGCTGGCACCTTTAGTGTAGGAGCAATCCTTGGACGTTCACAATTTCGGTGTTGAGCTCTGGCCAGATTGAGCAGGAGAGGCTGTGTACGTTGGAAGTTTTAGTAGGCTAAACAAGTTCAGAGCCCAAGTGTTTGTGGTTCGTTTGAGAGGTTACCAGTGGGAGATGAGGACCAGCAAGAGCTTTCAGGGCTGGCACCTTTAGTGTAGGAGCAATCCCTGGACATTCGCAATTTCGGAGTTGAGCTCTGGCCAGATTGAGCAGGAGAGGCTGTGTACGTTGAAAGTTTTAGTAGGCTAAACAAGTTCAGAGGCCAAGTGTTTGTGGTTCGTTTGAGAGGTTACCAGTGGGAGATGAGGACCAGCAAGAGCTTTCAGGGCTGGCACCTTTAGTGTAGGAGCAATCCTTGGACGTTCGCAATTTCGGTGTTGAGCTCTGGCCAGATTGAGCAGGAGAGGCTGTGTATGTTGGAAGTTTTAGTAGGCTAAACAAGTTCAGAGCCCAAGTGTTTGTGGTTCGTTTGAGAGGTTACCAGTGGGAGATGAGGACCAGCAAGAGCTTTCAGGGCCGGCACCTTTAGTGTAGGAGCAATCCTTGGACGTTCGCAATGTCGGTGTTGAGCTCTGGCCAGATTGAGCAGGAGAGGCTGTGTACGTTGGAAGTTTTAGTAGGCTAAACAAGTTCAGAGGCCAAGTGTTTGTGGTTCGTTTGAGAGGTTACCAGTGGGAGATGAGGACCAGCAAGAGCTTTCAGGGCTGGCACCTTTAGTGTAGGAGCAATCCTTCGACGTTCGCAATTTCGGTGTTGAGCTCTGGCCAGATTGAGCAGGAGAGGCTGTGTACGTTGGAAGTTTTAGTAGGCTAAACAAGTTCAGAGGCCAAGTGTTTGTGGTTCGTTTGAGAGGTTACCAGTGGGAGATGAGGACCAGCAAGAGTTTTTAGGGCTGGCACCTTTAGTGTAGGAGCAATCCCTGGACGTTCGCAATTTCGGAGTTGAGCTCTGGCCAGATTGAGCAGGAGAGGCTGTGTACGTTGGAAGTTTTAGTAGGCTAAACAAGTTCAGAGCCCAAGTGTTTGTGGTTCGTTTGAGAGGTTACCAGTGGGAGATGAGGACCAGCAAGAGTTTTCAGGGCTGGCACCTTTAGTGTAGGAGCAATCCCTGGACATTCGCAATTTCGGAGTTGAGCTCTGGCCAGATTGAGCAGGAGAGGCTGTGTACGTTGGAAGTTTTAGTAGGCTAAACAAGTTCAGAGCCCAAGTGTTTGTGGTTCGTTTGAGAGGTTACCAGTGGGAGATGAGGACCAGCAAGAGCTTTCAGGGCCGGCACCTTTAGTGTAGGAGCAATCCTTAGACGTTCGCAATGTCGGTGTTGAGCTCTGGCCAGATTGAGCAGGAGAGGCTGTGTACGTTGGAAGTTTTAGTAGGCTAAACAAGTTCAGAGCCCAAGTGTTTGTGGTTCGTTTGAGAGGTTACCAGTGGGAGATGAGGACAAGCAAGAGCTTTCAGGGCTGGCACCTTTAGTGTAGGAGCAATCCTTGGACGTTCGCAATTTCGGTGTTGAGCTCTGGCCAGATTGAGCAGGAGAGGCTGTGTACGTTGGAAGTTTTAGTAGGCTAAACAAGTTCAGAGCCCAAGTGTTTGTGGTTCGTTTCAGAGGTTACCAGTGGGAGATGAAGACCAGCAAGAGCTTTCAGGGCTGGCACCTTTAGTGTAGGAGCAATCACTGGACGTTCGCAATGTCGGTGTTGAGCTCTGGCCAGATTGAGCAGGAGAGGCTGTGTACGTTGGAAGTTTTAGTAGGCTAAACAAGTTCAGAGCCCAAGTGTTTGTGGTTCGTTTGAGACGTTACCAGTGGGAGATGAGGACCAGCAAGAGCTTTCAGGGCTGGCACCTTTAGTGTAGGAGCAATCCCTGGACGTTCGCAATTTCGGTGTTGAGCTCTGGCCAGATTGAGCAGGAGAGGCTGTGTACGTTGGAAGTTTTAGTAGGCTAAACAAGTTCAGAGCCCAAGTGTTTGTGGTTCGTTTGAGAGGTTACCAGTGGGAGATGAGGACCAGCAAGAGCTTTCAGGGCCGGCACCTTTAGTGTAGGAGCAATCCCTGGACATTCGCAATTTCGGTGTTGAGCTCTGGCCAGATTGAGCAGGAGAGGCTGTGTACGTTGGAAGTTTTAGTAGGCTAAACAAGTTCAGAGCCCAAGTGTTTGTGGTTCGTTTGAGAGGTTACCAGTGGGAGATGAGGACCAGCAAGTGTTTTCAGGGCTGGCACCTTTAGTGTAGGAGCAATCCTTGGACGTTCGCAATTTCGGAGTTGAGCTCTGGCCAGATTGAGCAGGAGAGGCTGTGTACGTTGGAAGTTTTAGTAGGCTAAACAAGTTCAGAGCCCAAGTGTTTGTGGTTCGTTTGAGAGGTTACCAGTGGGAGATGAGGACCAGCAAGAGCTTTCAGGGCTGGCACCTTTAGTGTAGGAGCAATCCCTGGACGTTCGCAATTTCGGAGTTGAGCTCTGGCCAGATTGAGCAGGAGAGGCTGTGTACGTTGGAAGTTTTAGTAGGCTAAACAAGTTCAGAGGCCAAGTGTTTGTGGTTCGTTTGAGAGGTTACCAGTGGGAGATGAGGACCAGCAAGAGTTTTCATGGCTGGCACCTTTAGTGTAGGAGCAATCCCTGGACGTTCGCAATTTCGGAGTTGAGCTCTGGCCAGATTGAGCAGGAGAGGCTGTGTACGTTGAAAGTTTTAGTAGGCTAAACAAGTTCAGAGGCCAAGTGTTTGTGGTTCGTTTGAGAGGTTACCAGTGGGAGATGAGGACCAGCAAGAGTTTTCATGGCTGGCACCTTTAGTGTAGGAGCAATCCCTGGACGTTCGCAATTTCGGAGTTGAGCTCTGGCCAGATTGAGCAGGAGAGGCTGTGTACGTTGGAAGTTTTAGTAGGCTAAACAAGTTCAGAGCCCAAGTGTTTGTGGTTCGTTTGAGAGGTTACCAGTGGGAGATGAGGACCAGCAAGAGCTTTCAGGGCCTGCACCTTTAGTGTAGGAGCAATCCTTGGACGTTCGCAATTTCGGAGTTGAGCTCTGGCCAGATTGAGCAGGAGAGGCTGTGTACGTTGGAAGTTTTAGTAGGCTAAACAAGTTCAGAGGCCAAGTGTTTGTGGTTCGTTTGAGAGGTTACCAGTGGGAGATGAGGACCAGCAAGAGTTTTCAGGGCTGGCACCTTTAGTGTAGGAGCAATCGCTGGACGTTCGCAATGTCGGTGTTGAATTTTGGCCAGATTGAGCAGGAGAGGCTGTGTACGTTGGAAGTTTTAGTAGCCTAAACAAGTTCAGAGCCCAAGTGTTTGTGGTTCGTTTCAGAGGTTACCAGTGGGAGATGAAGACCAGCAAGAGCTTTCAGGGCTGGCACCTTTAGTGTAGGAGCAATCACTGGACGTTCGCAATGTCGGTGTTGAGCTCTGGCCAGATTGAGCAGGAGAGGCTGTGTACGTTGGAAGTTTTAGTAGGCTAAACAAGTTCAGAGCCCAAGTGTTTGTGGTTCGTTTGAGAGGTTACCAGTGGGAGATGAGGACCAGCAAGAGCTTTCAGGGCTGGCACCTTTAGTGTAGGAGCAATCCTTGGACGTTCGCAATGTCGGTGTTGAGCTCTGGCCAGATTGAGCAGGAGAGGCTGTGTACGTTGGAAGTTTTAGTAGGCTAAACAAGTTCAGAGCCCAAGTGTTTGTGGTTCGTTTGAGAGGTTACCAGTGGGAGATGAGGACCAGCAAGAGCTTTCAGGGCTGGCACCTTTAGTGTAGGAGCAATCGCTGGACGTTCGCAATGTCGGTGTTGAGCTCTGGCCAGATTGAGCAGGAGAGGCTGTGTACGTTGGAAGTTTTAGTAGGCTAAACAAGTTCAGAGCCCAAGTGTTTGTGGTTCGTTTGAGAGGTTACCAGTGGGAGATGAGGACCAGCAAGAGCTTTCAGGGCTGGCACCTTTAGTGTAGGAGCAATCCTTGGACGTTCGCAATTTCGGTGTTGAATTTTGGCCAGATTGAGCAGGAGAGGCTGTGTACGTTGGAAGTTTTAGTAGGCTAAACAAGTTCAGAGCCCAAGTGTTTGTGGTTCGTTTGAGAGGTTACCAGTGGGAGATGAGGACCAGCAAGAGCTTTCAGGGCTGGCACCTTTAGTGTAGGAGCAATCCTTGGACGTTCACAATTTCGGTGTTGAGCTCTGGCCAGATTGAGCAGGAGAGGCTGTGTACGTTGGAAGTTTTAGTAGGCTAAACAAGTTCAGAGCCCAAGTGTTTGTGGTTCGTTTGAGAGGTTACCAGTGGGAGATGAGGACCAGCAAGAGCTTTCAGGGCTGGCACCTTTAGTGTAGGAGCAATCCCTGGACATTCGCAATTTCGGAGTTGAGCTCTGGCCAGATTGAGCAGGAGAGGCTGTGTACGTTGAAAGTTTTAGTAGGCTAAACAAGTTCAGAGGCCAAGTGTTTGTGGTTCGTTTGAGAGGTTACCAGTGGGAGATGAGGACCAGCAAGAGCTTTCAGGGCTGGCACCTTTAGTGTAGGAGCAATCCTTGGACGTTCGCAATTTCGGTGTTGAGCTCTGGCCAGATTGAGCAGGAGAGGCTGTGTATGTTGGAAGTTTTAGTAGGCTAAACAAGTTCAGAGCCCAAGTGTTTGTGGTTCGTTTGAGAGGTTACCAGTGGGAGATGAGGACCAGCAAGAGCTTTCAGGGCCGGCACCTTTAGTGTAGGAGCAATCCTTGGACGTTCGCAATGTCGGTGTTGAGCTCTGGCCAGATTGAGCAGGAGAGGCTGTGTACGTTGGAAGTTTTAGTAGGCTAAACAAGTTCAGAGGCCAAGTGTTTGTGGTTCGTTTGAGAGGTTACCAGTGGGAGATGAGGACCAGCAAGAGCTTTCAGGGCTGGCACCTTTAGTGTAGGAGCAATCCTTCGACGTTCGCAATTTCGGTGTTGAGCTCTGGCCAGATTGAGCAGGAGAGGCTGTGTACGTTGGAAGTTTTAGTAGGCTAAACAAGTTCAGAGGCCAAGTGTTTGTGGTTCGTTTGAGAGGTTACCAGTGGGAGATGAGGACCAGCAAGAGTTTTTAGGGCTGGCACCTTTAGTGTAGGAGCAATCCCTGGACGTTCGCAATTTCGGAGTTGAGCTCTGGCCAGATTGAGCAGGAGAGGCTGTGTACGTTGGAAGTTTTAGTAGGCTAAACAAGTTCAGAGCCCAAGTGTTTGTGGTTCGTTTGAGAGGTTACCAGTGGGAGATGAGGACCAGCAAGAGTTTTCAGGGCTGGCACCTTTAGTGTAGGAGCAATCCCTGGACGTTCGCAATTTCGGAGTTGAGCTCTGGCCAGATTGAGCAGGAGAGGCTGTGTACGTTGGAAGTTTTAGTAGGCTAAACAAGTTCAGAGCCCAAGTGTTTGTGGTTCGTTTGAGAGGTTACCAGTGGGAGATGAGGACCAGCAAGAGCTTTCAGGGCCGGCACCTTTAGTGTAGGAGCAATCCTTAGACGTTCGCAATGTCGGTGTTGAGCTCTGGCCAGATTGAGCAGGAGAGGCTGTGTACGTTGGAAGTTTTAGTAGGCTAAACAAGTTCAGAGCCCAAGTGTTTGTGGTTCGTTTGAGAGGTTACCAGTGGGAGATGAGGACAAGCAAGAGCTTTCAGGGCTGGCACCTTTAGTGTAGGAGCAATCCTTGGACGTTCGCAATTTCGGTGTTGAGCTCTGGCCAGATTGAGCAGGAGAGGCTGTGTACGTTGGAAGTTTTAGTAGGCTAAACAAGTTCAGAGCCCAAGTGTTTGTGGTTCGTTTGAGAGGTTACCAGTGGGAGATGAAGACCAGCAAGAGCTTTCAGGGCTGGCACCTTTAGTGTAGGAGCAATCACTGGACGTTCGCAATGTCGGTGTTGAGCTCTGGCCAGATTGAGCAGGAGAGGCTGTGTACGTTGGAAGTTTTAGTAGGCTAAACAAGTTCAGAGCCCAAGTGTTTGTGGTTCGTTTGAGAGGTTACCAGTGGGAGATGAGGACCAGCAAGAGCTTTCAGGGCTGGCACCTTTAGTGTAGGAGCAATCCTTGGACGTTCGCAATGTCGGTGTTGAGCTCTGGCCAGATTGAGCAGGAGAGGCTGTGTACGTTGGAAGTTTTAGTAGGCTAAACAAGTTCAGAGCCCAAGTGTTTGTGGTTCGTTTGAGAGGTTACCAGTGGGAGATGAGGACCAGCAAGAGCTTTCAGGGCTGGCACCTTTAGTGTAGGAGCAATCGCTGGACGTTCGCAATGTCGGTGTTGAGCTCTGGCCAGATTGAGCAGGAGAGGCTGTGTACGTTGGAAGTTTTAGTAGGCTAAACAAGTTCAGAGCCCAAGTGTTTGTGGTTCGTTTGAGAGGTTACCAGTGGGAGATGAGGACCAGCAAGAGCTTTCAGGGCTGGCACCTTTAGTGTAGGAGCAATCCCTGGACGTTCGCAATTTCGGTGTTGAGCTCTGGCCAGATTGAGCAGGAGAGGCTGTGTACGTTGGAAGTTTTAGTAGGCTAAACAAGTTCAGAGCCCAAGTGTTTGTGGTTCGTTTGAGAGGTTACCAGTGGGAGATGAGGACCAGCAAGAGCTTTCAGGGCTGGCACCTTTAGTGTAGGAGCAATCCTTGGACGTTCGCAATTTCGGTGTTGAATTTTGACCAGATTGAGCAGGAGAGGCTGTGTACGTTGGAAGTTTTAGTAGGCTAAACAAGTTCAGAGCCCAAGTGTTTGTGGTTCGTTTGAGAGGTTACCAGTGGGAGATGAGGACCAGCAAGAGCTTTCAGGGCTGGCACCTTTAGTGTAGGAGCAATCCTTGGACGTTCGCAATTTCGGTGTTGAGCTCTGGCCAGATTGAGCAGGAGAGGCTGTGTACGTTGGAAGTTTTAGTAGCCTAAACAAGTTCAGAGCCCAAGTGTTTGTGGTTCGTTTGAGAGGTTACCAGTGGGAGATGAGGACCAGCAAGAGCTTTCAGGGCTGGCACCTTTAGTGTAGGAGCAATCCCTGGACGTTCGCAATTTCGGTGTTGAGCTCTGGCCAGATTGAGCAGGAGAGGCTGTGTACGTTGGAAGTTTTAGTAGGCTAAACAAGTTCAGAGCCCAAGTGTTTGTGGTTCGTTTGAGAGGTTACCAGTGGGAGATGAGGACCAGCAAGAGCTTTCAGGGCCGGCACCTTTAGTGTAGGAGCAATCCCTGGACATTCGCAATTTCGGTGTTGAGCTCTGGCCAGATTGAGCAGGAGAGGCTGTGTACGTTGGAAGTTTTAGTAGGCTAAACAAGTTCAGAGCCCAAGTGTTTGTGGTTCGTTTGAGAGGTTACCAGTGGGAGATGAGGACCAGCAAGTGTTTTCAGGGCTGGCACCTTTAGTGTAGGAGCAATCCTTGGACGTTCGCAATTTCGGAGTTGAGCTCTGGCCAGATTGAGCAGGAGAGGCTGTGTACGTTGGAAGTTTTAGTAGGCTAAACAAGTTCAGAGCCCAAGTGTTTGTGGTTCGTTTGAGAGGTTACCAGTGGGAGATGAGGACCAGCAAGAGCTTTCAGGGCTGGCACCTTTAGTGTAGGAGCAATCCCTGGACGTTCGCAATTTCGGAGTTGAGCTCTGGCCAGATTGAGCAGGAGAGGCTGTGTACGTTGGAAGTTTTAGTAGGCTAAACAAGTTCAGAGGCCAAGTGTTTGTGGTTCGTTTGAGAGGTTACCAGTGGGAGATGAGGACCAGCAAGAGTTTTCATGGCTGGCACCTTTAGTGTAGGAGCAATCCCTGGACGTTCGCAATTTCGGAGTTGAGCTCTGGCCAGATTGAGCAGGAGAGGCTGTGTACGTTGAAAGTTTTAGTAGGCTAAACAAGTTCAGAGGCCAAGTGTTTGTGGTTCGTTTGAGAGGTTACCAGTGGGAGATGAGGACCAGCAAGTGTTTTCATGGCTGGCACCTTTAGTGTAGGAGCAATCCCTGGACGTTCGCAATTTCGGAGTTGAGCTCTGGCCAGATTGAGCAGGAGAGGCTGTGTACGTTGGAAGTTTTAGTAGGCTAAACAAGTTCAGAGCCCAAGTGTTTGTGGTTCGTTTGAGAGGTTACCAGTGGGAGATGAGGACCAGCAAGAGCTTTCAGGGCCTGCACCTTTAGTGTAGGAGCAATCCTTGGACGTTCGCAATTTCGGAGTTGAGCTCTGGCCAGATTGAGCAGGAGAGGCTGTGTACGTTGGAAGTTTTAGTAGGCTAAACAAGTTCAGAGGCCAAGTGTTTGTGGTTCGTTTGAGAGGTTACCAGTGGGAGATGAGGACCAGCAAGAGTTTTCAGGGCTGGCACCTTTAGTGTAGGAGCAATCGCTGGACGTTCGCAATGTCGGTGTTGAATTTTGGCCAGATTGAGCAGGAGAGGCTGTGTACGTTGGAAGTTTTAGTAGCCTAAACAAGTTCAGAGCCCAAGTGTTTGTGGTTCGTTTCAGAGGTTACCAGTGGGAGATGAAGACCAGCAAGAGCTTTCAGGGCTGGCACCTTTAGTGTAGGAGCAATCACTGGACGTTCGCAATGTCGGTGTTGAGCTCTGGCCAGATTGAGCAGGAGAGGCTGTGTACGTTGGAAGTTTTAGTAGGCTAAACAAGTTCAGAGCCCAAGTGTTTGTGGTTCGTTTGAGAGGTTACCAGTGGGAGATGAGGACCAGCAAGTGTTTTCAGGGCTGGCACCTTTAGTGTAGGAGCAATCCTTGGACGTTCGCAATTTCGGAGTTGAGCTCTGGCCAGATTGAGCAGGAGAGGCTGTGTACGTTGGAAGTTTTAGTAGGCTAAACAAGTTCAGAGCCCAAGTGTTTGTGGTTCGTTTGAGAGGTTACCAGTGGGAGATGAGGACCAGCAAGAGCTTTCAGGGCTGGCACCTTTAGTGTAGGAGCAATCCCTGGACGTTCGCAATTTCGGAGTTGAGCTCTGGCCAGATTGAGCAGGAGAGGCTGTGTACGTTGGAAGTTTTAGTAGGCTAAACAAGTTCAGAGGCCAAGTGTTTGTGGTTCGTTTGAGAGGTTACCAGTGGGAGATGAGGACCAGCAAGAGTTTTCATGGCTGGCACCTTTAGTGTAGGAGCAATCCCTGGACGTTCGCAATTTCGGAGTTGAGCTCTGGCCAGATTGAGCAGGAGAGGCTGTGTACGTTGAAAGTTTTAGTAGGCTAAACAAGTTCAGAGGCCAAGTGTTTGTGGTTCGTTTGAGAGGTTACCAGTGGGAGATGAGGACCAGCAAGAGTTTTCATGGCTGGCACCTTTAGTGTAGGAGCAATCCCTGGACGTTCGCAATTTCGGAGTTGAGCTCTGGCCAGATTGAGCAGGAGAGGCTGTGTACGTTGGAAGTTTTAGTAGGCTAAACAAGTTCAGAGCCCAAGTGTTTGTGGTTCGTTTGAGAGGTTACCAGTGGGAGATGAGGACCAGCAAGAGCTTTCAGGGCCTGCACCTTTAGTGTAGGAGCAATCCTTGGACGTTCGCAATTTCGGAGTTGAGCTCTGGCCAGATTGAGCAGGAGAGGCTGTGTACGTTGGAAGTTTTAGTAGGCTAAACAAGTTCAGAGGCCAAGTGTTTGTGGTTCGTTTGAGAGGTTACCAGTGGGAGATGAGGACCAGCAAGAGTTTTCAGGGCTGGCACCTTTAGTGTAGGAGCAATCGCTGGACGTTCGCAATGTCGGTGTTGAATTTTGGCCAGATTGAGCAGGAGAGGCTGTGTACGTTGGAAGTTTTAGTAGCCTAAACAAGTTCAGAGCCCAAGTGTTTGTGGTTCGTTTCAGAGGTTACCAGTGGGAGATGAAGACCAGCAAGAGCTTTCAGGGCTGGCACCTTTAGTGTAGGAGCAATCACTGGACGTTCGCAATGTCGGTGTTGAGCTCTGGCCAGATTGAGCAGGAGAAGCTGTGTACGTTGGAAGTTTTAGTAGGCTAAACAAGTTCAGAGCCCAAGTGTTTGTGGTTCGTTTGAGAGGTTACCAGTGGGAGATGAGGACCAGCAAGAGCTTTCAGGGCTGGCACCTTTAGTGTAGGAGCAATCCTTGGACGTTCGCAATGTCGGTGTTGAGCTCTGGCCAGATTGAGCAGGAGAGGCTGTGTACGTTGGAAGTTTTAGTAGGCTAAACAAGTTCAGAGCCCAAGTGTTTGTGGTTCGTTTGAGAGGTTACCAGTGGGAGATGAGGACCAGCAAGAGCTTTCAGGGCTGGCACCTTTAGTGTAGGAGCAATCGCTGGACGTTCGCAATGTCGGTGTTGAGCTCTGGCCAGATTGAGCAGGAGAGGCTGTGTACGTTGGAAGTTTTAGTAGGCTAAACAAGTTCAGAGCCCAAGTGTTTGTGGTTCGTTTGAGAGGTTACCAGTGGGAGATGAGGACCAGCAAGAGCTTTCAGGGCTGGCACCTTTAGTGTAGGAGCAATCCCTGGACGTTCGCAATGTCGGTGTTGAGCTCTGGCCAGATTGAGCAGGAGAGGCTGTGTACGTTGGAAGTTTTAGTAGGCTAAACAAGTTCAGAGGCCAAGTGTTTGTGGTTCGTTTGAGAGGTTACCAGTGGGAGATGAGGACCAGCAAGAGCTTTCAGGGCTGGCACCTTTAGTGTAGGAGCAATCCTTGGACGTTCGCAATTTCGGTGTTGAATTTTGACCAGATTGAGCAGGAGAGGCTGTGTACGTTGGAAGTTTTAGTAGGCTAAACAAGTTCAGAGCCCAAGTGTTTGTGGTTCGTTTGAGAGGTTACCAGTGGGAGATGAGGACCAGCAAGAGCTTTCAGGGCTGGCACCTTTAGTGTAGGAGCAATCCTTGGACGTTCGCAATTTCGGTGTTGAGCTCTGGCCAGATTGAGCAGGAGAGGCTGTGTACGTTGGAAGTTTTAGTAGGCTAAACAAGTTCAGAGCCCAAGTGTTTGTGGTTCGTTTGAGAGGTTACCAGTGGGAGATGAGGACCAGCAAGAGCTTTCAGGGCTGGCACCTTTAGTGTAGGAGCAATCCCTGGACGTTCGCAATTTCGGTGTTGAGCTCTGGCCAGATTGAGCAGGAGAGGCTGTGTACGTTGGAAGTTTTAGTAGGCTAAACAAGTTCAGAGCCCAAGTGTTTGTGGTTCGTTTGAGAGGTTACCAGTGGGAGATGAGGACCAGCAAGAGCTTTCAGGGCCGGCACCTTTAGTGTAGGAGCAATCCCTGGACATTCGCAATTTCGGTGTTGAGCTCTGGCCAGATTGAGCAGGAGAGGCTGTGTACGTTGGAAGTTTTAGTAGGCTAAACAAGTTCAGAGCCCAAGTGTTTGTGGTTCGTTTGAGAGGTTACCAGTGGGAGATGAGGACCAGCAAGTGTTTTCAGGGCTGGCACCTTTAGTGTAGGAGCAATCCTTGGACGTTCGCAATTTCGGAGTTGAGCTCTGGCCAGATTGAGCAGGAGAGGCTGTGTACGTTGGAAGTTTTAGTAGGCTAAACAAGTTCAGAGCCCAAGTGTTTGTGGTTCGTTTGAGAGGTTACCAGTGGGAGATGAGGACCAGCAAGAGCTTTCAGGGCTGGCACCTTTAGTGTAGGAGCAATCCCTGGACGTTCGCAATGTCGGTGTTGAGCTCTGGCCAGATTGAGCAGGAGAGGCTGTGTACGTTGGAAGTTTTAGTAGGCTAAACAAGTTCAGAGCCCAAGTGTTTGTGGTTCGTTTGAGAGGTTACCAGTGGGAGATGAGGACCAGCAAGAGCTTTCAGGGCTGGCACCTTTAGTGTAGGAGCAATCACTGGACGTTCGCAATTTCGGTGTTGAGCTCTGGCCAGATTGAGCAGGAGAGGCTGTGTACGTTGGAAGTTTTAGTAGGCTAAACAAGTTCAGAGCCCAAGTGTTTGTGGTTCGTTTGAGAGGATACCAGTGGGAGATGAGGACCAGCAAGAGTTTTCAGGGCTGGCACCTTTAGTGTAGGAGCAATCCCTGGACGTTCGCAATTTCGGAGTTGAGCTCTGGCCAGATTGAGCAGGAGAGGCTGTGTACGTTGGAAGTTTTAGTAGGCTAAACAAGTTCAGAGCCCAAGTGTTTGTGGTTCGTTTGAGAGGTTACCAGTGGGAGATGAGGACCAGCAAGAGCTTTCAGGGCTGGCACCTTTAGTGTAGGAGCAATCCTTGGACGTTCGCAATTTCGGTGTTGAATTTTGGCCAGATTGAGCAGGAGAGGCTGTGTACGTTGGAAGTTTTAGTAGGCTAAACAAGTTCAGAGCCCAAGTGTTTGTGGTTCGTTTGAGAGGTTACCAGTGGGAGATGAGGACCAGCAAGAGCTTTCAGGGCTGGCACCTTTAGTGTAGGAGCAATCCTTGGACGTTCACAATTTCGGTGTTGAGCTCTGGCCAGATTGAGCAGGAGAGGCTGTGTATGTTGGAAGTTTTAGTAGGCTAAACAAGTTCAGAGCCCAAGTGTTTGTGGTTCGTTTGAGAGGTTACCAGTGGGAGATGAGGACCAGCAAGAGCTTTCAGGGCTGGCACCTTTAGTGTAGGAGCAATCCCTGGACATTCGCAATTTCGGAGTTGAGCTCTGGCCAGATTGAGCAGGAGAGGCTGTGTACGTTGAAAGTTTTAAAGGCTAAACAAGTTCAGAGGCCAAGTGTTTGTGGTTCGTTTGAGAGGTTACCAGTGGGAGATGAGGACCAGCAAGAGCTTTCAGGGCTGGCACCTTTAGTGTAGGAGCAATCCTTGGACGTTCGCAATTTCGGTGTTGAGCTCTGGCCAGATTGAGCAGGAGAGGCTGTGTATGTTGGAAGTTTTAGTAGGCTAAACAAGTTCAGAGCCCAAGTGTTTGTGGTTCGTTTGAGAGGTTACCAGTGGGAGATGAGGACCAGCAAGAGCTTTCAGGGCCGGCACCTTTAGTGTAGGAGCAATCCTTGGACGTTCGCAATGTCGGTGTTGAGCTCTGGCCAGATTGAGCAGGAGAGGCTGTGTACGTTGGAAGTTTTAGTAGGCTAAACAAGTTCAGAGCCCAAGTGTTTGTGGTTCGTTTGAGAGGTTACCAGTGGGAGATGAGGACCAGCAAGAGTTTTCAGGGCTGGCACCTTTAGTGTAGGAGCAATCCCTGGACGTTCGCAATTTCGGAGTTGAGCTCTGGCCAGATTGAGCAGGAGAGGCTGTGTACGTTGGAAGTTTTAGTAGGCTAAACAAGTTCAGAGCCCAAGTGTTTGTGGTTCGTTTGAGAGGTTACCAGTGGGAGATGAGGACCAGCAAGAGCTTTCAGGGCCGGCACCTTTAGTGTAGGAGCAATCCTTAGACGTTCGCAATGTCGGTGTTGAGCTCTGGCCAGATTGAGCAGGAGAGGCTGTGTACGTTGGAAGTTTTAGTAGGCTAAACAAGTTCAGAGCCCAAGTGTTTGTGGTTCGTTTGAGAGGTTACCAGTGGGAGATGAGGACAAGCAAGAGCTTTCAGGGCTGGCACCTTTAGTGTAGGAGCAATCCTTGGACGTTCGCAATTTCGGTGTTGAGCTCTGGCCAGATTGAGCAGGAGAGGCTGTGTACGTTGGAAGTTTTAGTAGGCTAAACAAGTTCAGAGCCCAAGTGTTTGTGGTTCGTTTGAGAGGTTACCAGTGGGAGATGAGGACCAGCAAGAGCTTTCAGGGCTGGCACCTTTAGTGTAGGAGCAATCGCTGGACGTTCACAATGTCGGTGTTGAGCTCTGGCCAGATTGAGCAGGAGAGGCTGTGTACGTTGGAAGTTTTAGTAGGCTAAACAAGTTCAGAGCCCAAGTGTTTGTGGTTCGTTTGAGAGGTTACCAGTGGGAGATGAGGACCAGCAAGAGCTTTCAGGGCTGGCACCTTTAGTGTAGGAGCAATCGCTGGACGTTCGCAATGTCGGTGTTGAGCTCTGGCCAGATTGAGCAGGAGAGGCTGTGTACGTTGGAAGTTTTAGTAGGCTAAACAAGTTCAGAGCCCAAGTGTTTGTGGTTCGTTTGAGAGGTTACCAGTGGGAGATGAGGACCAGCAAGAGCTTTCAGGGCCGGCACCTTTAGTGTAGGAGCAATCCTTGGACGTTCGCAATTTCGGAGTTGAGCTCTGGCCAGATTGAGCAGGAGAGGCTGTGTACGTTGGAAGTTTTAGTAGGCTAAACAAGTTCAGAGCCCAAGTGTTTGTGGTTCGTTTGAGAGGTTACCAGTGGGAGATGAGGACCAGCAAGAGCTTTCAGGGCTGGCACCTTTAGTGTAGGAGCAATCGCTGGACATTCGCAATTTCGGTGTTGAGGTCTGGCCAGATTGAGCAGGAGAGGCTGTGTACGTTGGAAGTTTTAGTAGGCTAAACAAGTTCAGAGCCCAAGTGTTTGTGGTTCGTTTGAGAGGTTACCAGTGGGAGATGAGGACCAGCAAGAGCTTTCAGGGCCGGCACCTTTAGTGTAGGAGCAATCCTTGGACGTTCGCAATTTCGGAGTTGAGCTCTGGCCAGATTGAGCAGGAGAGGCTGTGTACGTTGGAAGTTTTAGTAGGCTAAACAAGTTCAGAGCCCAAGTGTTTGTGGTTCGTTTGAGAGGTTACCAGTGGGAGATGAGGACCAGCAAGAGCTTTCAGGGCTGGCACCTTTAGTGTAGGAGCAATCGCTGGACATTCGCAATTTCGGTGTTGAGGTCTGGCCAGATTGAGCAGGAGAGGCTGTGTACGTTGGAAGTTTTAGTAGGCTAAACAAGTTCAGAGCCCAAGTGTTTGTGGTTCGTTTGAGAGGTTACCAGTGGGAGATGAAGACCAGCAAGAGCTTTCAGGGCTGGCACCTTTAGTGTAGGAGCAATCCTTGGACGTTCGCAATTTCGGTGTTGAGCTCTGGCCAGATTGAGCAGGAGAGGCTGTGTACGTTGGAAGTTTTAGTAGGCTAAACAAGTTCAGAGCCCAAGTGTTTGTGGTTCGTTTGAGAGGTTACCAGTGGGAGATGAGGACCAGCAAGAGCTTTCAGGGCTGGCACCTTTAGTGTAGGAGCAATCCTTGGACGTTCGCAATGTCGGTGTTGAGCTCTGGCCAGATTGAGCAGGAGAGGCTGTGTACGTTGGAAGTTTTAGTAGGCTAAACAAGTTCAGAGCCCAAGTGTTTGTGGTTCGTTTGAGAGGTTACCAGTGGGAGATGAGGACCAGCAAGAGCTTTCAGGGCTGGCACCTTTAGTGTAGGAGCAATCACTGGACGTTCGCAATGTCGGTGTTGAGCTCTGGCCAGATTGAGCAGGAGAGGCTGTGTACGTTGGAAGTTTTAGTAGGCTAAACAAGTTCAGAGCCCAAGTGTTTGTGGTTCGTTTGAGAAGTTACCAGTGGGAGATGAGGACCAGCAAGAGTTTTCAGGGCTGGCACCTTTAGTGTAGGAGCAATCCCTGGACGTTCGCAATTTCGGAGTTGAGCTCTGGCCAGATTGAGCAGGAGAGGCTGTGTACGTTGGAAGTTTTAGTAGGCTAAACAAGTTCAGAGCCCAAGTGTTTGTGGTTCGTTTGAGAGGTTACCAGTGGGAGATGAGGACCAGCAAGAGCTTTCAGGGCCTGCACCTTTAGTTTAGGAGCAATCCTTGGACGTTCGCAATTTCGGAGTTGAGCTCTGGCCAGATTGAGCAGGAGAGGCTGTGTACGTTGGAAGTTTTAGTAGGCTAAACAAGTTCAGAGCCCAAGTGTTTGTGGTTCGTTTGAGAGGTTACCAGTGGGAGATGAGGACCAGCAAGAGTTTTCAGGGCTGGCACCTTTAGTGTAGGAGGAATCCTTCGACGTTCGCAATGTCGGTGTTGAGCTCTGGCCAGATTGAGCAGGAGAGGCTGTGTACGTTGGAAGTTTTAGTAGGCTAAACAAGTTCAGAGCCCAAGTGTTTGTGGTTCGTTTGAGAGGTTACCAGTGGGAGATGAGGACCAGCAAGAGTTTTCAGGGCTGGCACCTTTAGTGTAGGAGCAATCCTTGGACGTTCGCAATGTCGGTGTTGAGCTCTGGCCAGATTGAGCAGGAGAGGCTGTGTACGTTGGAAGTTTTAGTAGGCTAAACAAGTTCAGAGCCCAAGTGTTTGTGGTTCGTTTGAGAGGTTACCAGTGGGAGATGAGGACCAGCAAGAGCTTTCAGGGCTGGCACCTTTAGTGTAGGAGCAATCGCTGGACGTTCACAATGTCGGTGTTGAGCTCTGGCCAGATTGAGCAGGAGAGGCTGTGTACGTTGGAAGTTTTAGTAGGCTAAACAAGTTCAGAGCCCAAGTGTTTGTGGTTCGTTTGAGAGGTTACCAGTGGGACATGAGGACCAGCAAGAGCTTTCAGGGCTGGCACCTTTAGTGTAGGAGCAATCCCTGGACGTTCGCAATTTCAGTGTTGAGCTCTGGCCAGATTGAGCAGGAGAGGCTGTGTACGTTGGAAGTTTTAGTAGCCTAAACAAGTTCAGAGCCCAAGTGTTTGTGGTTCGTTTGAGAGGTTACCAGTGGGATATGAGGGCCAGCAAGAGCTTTCAGGGCTGGCACCTTTAGTGTAGGAGCAATCCTTGGACGTTCGCAATTTCGGTGTTGAATTTTGACCAGATTGAGCAGGAGAGGCTGTGTACGTTGGAAGTTTTAGTAGGCTAAACAAGTTCAGAGCCCAAGTGTTTGTGGTTCGTTTGAGAGGTTACCAGTGGGAGATGAGGACCAGCAAGAGCTTTCAGGGCTGGCACCTTTAGTGTAGGAGCAATCCTTGGACGTTCGCAATTTCGGTGTTGAGCTCTGGCCAGATTGAGCAGGAGAGGCTGTGTACGTTGGAAGTTTTAGTAGGCTAAACAAGTTCAGAGCCCAAGTGTTTGTGGTTCGTTTGAGAGGTTACCAGTGGGAGATGAGGACCAGCAAGAGCTTTCAGGGGCTGGCACCTTTAGTGTAGGAGCAATCCCTGGACGTTCGCAATGTCGGTGTTGAGCTCTGGCCAGATTGAGCAGGAGAGGCTGTGTACGTTGGAAGTTTTAGTAGGCTAAACAAGTTCAGAGCCCAAGTGTTTGTGGTTCGTTTCAGAGGTTACCAGTGGGAGATGAGGACCAGCAAGAGCTTTCAGGGCTGGCACCTTTAGTGTAGGAGCAATCGCTGGACATTCGCAATTTCGGTGTTGAGCTCTGGCCAGATTGAGCAGGAGAGGCTGTGTACGTTGGAAGTTTTAGTAGGCTAAACAAGTTCAGAGCCCAAGTGTTTGTGGTTCGTTTGGGAGGTTACCAGTGGGAGATGAAGACCAGCAAGAGCTTTCAGGGCTGGCACCTTTAGTGTAGGAGCAATCCTTGGACGTTCGCAATGTCGGTGTTGAGCTCTGGCCAGATTGAGCAGGAGAGGCTGTGTACGTTGGAAGTTTTAGTAGGCTAAACAAGTTCAGAGGCCAAGTGTTTGTGGTTCGTTTGAGAGGTTACCAGTGGGAGATGAGGACCAGCAAGAGCTTTCAGGGCTGGCACCTTTAGTGTAGGAGCAATCACTGGACGTTCGCAATTTCGGTGTTGAGCTCTGGCCAGATTGAGCAGGAGAGGCTGTGTACGTTGGAAGTTTTAGTAGGCTAAACAAGTTCAGAGCCCAAGTGTTTGTGGTTCGTTTGAGAGGATACCAGTGGGAGATGAGGACCAGCAAGAGTTTTCAGGGCTGGCACCTTTAGTGTAGGAGCAATCCCTGGACGATCGCAATTTCGGAGTTGAGCTCTGGCCAGATTGAGCAGGAGAGGCTGTGTACGTTGGAAGTTTTAGTAGGCTAAACAAGTTCAGAGCCCAAGTGTTTGTGGTTCGTTTCAGAGGTTACCAGTGGGAGATGAGGACCAGCAAGAGCTTTCAGGGCTGGCACCTTTAGTGTAGGAGCAATCGCTGGACATTCGCAATTTCGGTGTTGAGCTCTGGCCAGATTGAGCAGGAGAGGCTGTGTACGTTGGAAGTTTTAGTAGGCTAAACAAGTTCAGAGCCCAAGTGTTTGTGGTTCGTTTGAGAGGTTACCAGTGGGAGATGAGGACCAGCAAGAGCTTTCAGGGCTGGCACCTTTAGTGTAGGAGCAATCCCTGGACGTTCGCAATGTCGGTGTTGAGCTCTGGCCAGATTGAGCAGGAGAGGCTGTGTACGTTGGAAGTTTTAGTAGGCTAAACAAGTTCAGAGCCCAAGTGTTTGTGGTTCGTTTGAGAGGTTACCAGTGGGAGATGAGGACCAGCAAGAGCTTTCAGGGCTGGCACCTTTAGTGTAGGAGCAATCACTGGACGTTCGCAATTTCGGTGTTGAGCTCTGGCCAGATTGAGCAGGAGAGGCTGTGTACGTTGGAAGTTTTAGTAGGCTAAACAAGTTCAGAGCCCAAGTGTTTGTGGTTCGTTTGAGAGGATACCAGTGGGAGATGAGGACCAGCAAGAGTTTTCCGGGCTGGCACCTTTAGTGTAGGAGCAATCCCTGGACGTTCGCAATTTCGGAGTTGAGCTCTGGCCAGATTGAGCAGGAGAGGCTGTGTACGTTGGAAGTTTTAGTAGGCTAAACAAGTTCAGAGCCCAAGTGTTTGTGGTTCGTTTGAGAGGTTACCAGTGGGAGATGAGGGACCAGCAAGAGCTTTCAGGGCTGGCACCTTTAGTGTAGGAGCAATCGCTGGACGTTCGCAATTTCGGTGTTGAGCTCTGCCCAGATTGAGCAGGAGAGGCTGTGTACGTTGGAAGTTTTAGTAGGCTAAACAAGTTCAGAGCCCAAGTGTTTGTGGTTCGTTTGAGAGGTTACCAGTGGGAGATGAAGACCAGCAAGAGCTTTCAGGGCTGGCACCTTTAGTGTAGGAGCAATCCTTGGACGTTCGCAATGTCGATGTTGAGCTCTGGCCAGATTGAGCAGGAGAGGCTGTGTACGTTGGAAGTTTTAGTAGCCTAAACAAGTTCAGAGCCCAAGTATTTGTGGTTCGTTTGAGAGGTTACCAGTGGGAGATGAGGACCAGCAAGAGCTTTCAGGGCCGGCACCTTTAGTGTAGGAGCAATCGCTGGACGTTCGCAATGTCGGTGTTGAGCTCTGGCCAGATTGAGCAGGAGAGGCTGTGTACGTTGGAAGTTTTAGTAGGCTAAACAAGTTCAGAGCCCAAGTGTTTGTGGTTCGTTTGAGAGGTTACCAGTGGGAGATGAGGACCAGCAAGAGCTTTCAGGGCTGGCACCTTTAGTGTAGGAGCAATCCCTGGACGTTCGCAATGTCGGTGTTGAGCTCTGGCCAGATTGAGCAGGAGAGGCTGTGTACGTTGGAAGTTTTAGTAGGCTAAACAAGTTCAGAGCCCAAGTGTTTGTGGTTCGTTTGAGAGGTTACCAGTGGGAGATGAGGACCAGCAAGTGTTTTCAGGGCTGGCACCTTTAGTGTAGGAGCAATCCTTGGACGTTCGCAATTTCGGAGTTGAGCTCTGGCCAGATTGAGCAGGAGAGGCAGTGTACGTTGGAAGTTTTAGTAGGCTAAACAAGTTCAGAGCCCAAGTGTTTGTGGTTCGTTTGAGAGGTTACCAGTGGGAGATGAGGACCAGCAAGAGCTTTCAGGGCTGGCACCTTTAGTGTAGGAGCAATCACTGGACGTTCGCAATTTCGGTGTTGAGCTCTGGCCAGATTGAGCAGGAGAGGCTGTGTACGTTGGAAGTTTTAGTAGGCTAAACAAGTTCAGAGCCCAAGTGTTTGTGGTTCGTTTGAGAGGTTACCAGTGGGAGATGAGGACCAGCAAGAGCTTTCAGGGCTGGCACCTTTAGTGTAGGAGCAATCACTGGACGTTCGCAATTTCGGTGTTGAGCTCTGGCCAGATTGAGCAGGAGAGGCTGTGTACGTTGGAAGTTTTAGTAGGCTAAACAAGTTCAGAGGCCAAGTGTTTGTGGTTCGTTTGAGAGGATACCAGTGGGAGATGAGGACCAGCAAGAGCTTTCAGGGCTGGCACCTTTAGTGTAGGAGCAATCCCTGGACGTTCGCAATTTCGGAGTTGAGCTCTGGCCAGATTGAGCAGGAA
>NW_026776536.1:0-34877 GCF_030936135.1 Gavia stellata
TTCCCCCTCCCCGCCCCTCCCCCCCCTTTCCCCGCTCCGCTCCCGCGCGCACAAAATGGCCGCCGCGCCCCGCCCCCGCCCCGCGATTGGCTGCGCAGCCACGTGACGCCGACGGCTCCGCCCACACCCCCCCCCCCCCTTCCCTCCTTCACCACCCAATCAGGGGCGGGCGCGCCGCCATGTTAGAGCGCAGGGGAGGCGCGGCCGCACCGCGCATGCGCCACCGCCGTTACCACGGCGACCGCTGCGGGTTCCCCCCTCCCCTCCCCGCGCTTTGCCCCGCCCACCCGCTCCGCGGACGGCGCGCTCTGATTGGCCGAGCGCGGCGGGAGGCGCGAAAGCCGGGGCGCCGCGTGCCTAAACCCCGCCCTCCTCCTCTTAACCACGCCTCCTTTTACGTAACCACGCCCCCTTTTTACGTAACCACGCCCCCTTTACGTAACCACACCCCTCTTTTTACATAATCACGCCCCTTTCCTGTAACCACGCCCCCTTTCCCGTAACCACGCCCCCCCGGCGGCGCCTCAGCGCCTTCCCGCCATTTTGCGGCTGAGGGAGCGGCCGCCATTTTGTGGCGTGAGGCAGCGGCCGCTCTTCCCCCCCTTCCCCGCCCGTTTACCGCCTCTCCCCGCGCTGCTTTTCCCTCCCCGCCCGCCCCACGGACAGGTATGGCCAAGCTCCGCTCCCCGCCTGTGCCGCCATCGCCCCGTGGTGAGGAGGAGAGGGGGGGATTCCCCGCTAATGGCCACCATTTCCCCGCTCCCCCCCGTCATGGCGGCCTCAAGACCACAGCACACACTTCCCCCCCGCCCTTACGCCTTAAGGGGCCGAATATGGCGTTGGGGGGGTCGGGGAAGGGATTGGGGGTACCCCCCCCCTCACCCCAAAAGGTACCGCCCCATGTTCCCCCCCTCATCACACACCGCGCCCCAATAAACCCCCCCAGGGAGTGCAGCCAAGTGAGGTTTATTAGGGGGTGAGGGGGTTTGGGGGGTCTGGGGGGGGTCTGAGGGGGGTTTGGGGGGGTCTGAGGGGGTTTGGGGGGGTCTCAGGGGGGTTTGGAGGAGTGGGGGGGGTCTGAGGGTGTTTTGGGGGGTCTCGGGGTTTTGGGGGGTCTCAGGGGGGTTTGAGGGGGTCGGGGGGGGTCTGAGGGGGTTTTGGGGGGTCTGAGGGGTTTTGGGGAGTCTCGGGGGGGGTTGGGGGAGTGGGGGGGGGTCTGAGGAGGGTTTGGGGGGGTCTCAGGGGGGGTTTGGGGGGGTGTGAGGGGGTTTGGGGCAGTCTGAGGGGTTTTGGGGGGTCTGAGGGGTTTTGGGGGGTCTCAGGGGGGTTTGAGGGGGTCGGGGGGTCTGAGGGGGTTTTGGGGGGGTCTGAGGGGTTTTGGGGGGTCTCAGGGGGGGTTTGGGGGAGTGGGGGGGGTCTGAGGAGGGTTTGGGGGGTCTCAGGGCGGGTTTGGGGGGGTGTGAGGGGGTTTGGGGGTGTCTTGGGGGGGTTTTGGGGGGTCTGAGGGGTTTTGGGGGGTCTCAGGGCGGGTTTGGGGGGGTGTGAGGGGGTTTGGGGCGGTCTGAGGGGGTTTTGGGGGGTCTGAGAGGTTTTGGGGGGTCTCAGGGGGGTTTGAGGGGGTTTGGGGCGGTCTGAGGGGGTTTTGGGGGGTCTGAGGGGTTTTGGGGGGTCTCAGGGCGGGTTTGGGGCGGTCTGAGGGGGTTTTGGGGGGTCTGAGAGGTTTTGGGGGGTCTCAGGGGGGTTTGAGGGGGTTTGGGGCGGTCTGAGGGGGTTTTGGGGGGTCTGAGGGGTTTTGGGGGGTCTCAGGGGGGGTTGGGGGAGTGTGGGGGTGTCTCGGGGGGGTTTGGGGGTGTCTCGGGGGGGTTTTGGGGGGTCTCAGGGGTTTTGGGGGGTCCCAGGGGTTTTTTTGGGGGGTCTGAGGGGGTTCTGAGGGGGTCTCAGGGGGGTTTGGGGGTGTCTGAGGGGTTTTGGGGGGGTCTCAGGGGGGTTTGGGGGTCTGTGAGGGGTTTTGGGGAGTCTCATGGGAGGGTTTGGGGGGTCTCAGGGGGGTTTGGGGGTGTCTGAGGGGTTTTGGGGGGGTCTCAGGGGGGTTTTGGGGGGTCTCAGGGTGGTTGGGGGGGTGTGAGGGGGGTTTGGGGGGTGTCAGGGAGGTATTTGGAGGGGTCAGGGGGTGTTTGGGGGGGTCAGGGGGTGTCTCGGGGGGGTGTTGGGTGTCAGGAGGACTTGGGGGGGGTCTCAGGGTTTGGGGGTGTTTGGGGGGGGTCAGGGGGTGTTTGGGGGGGTCTTGGGGTGACAGGAGGACTTGGGGGGTCTCAGGGGCTGTTTGGGGGGGTCAGGGGGTGTTTGGGGGTGTTGGACGGGTGTTTGGGGGGGGCTCGGGGGGTGTTGGGGTGTCAGGGGGGTCTGGGGGGGTGTTGGGGGTGTCAGGAGGACTGGGGGTGTCTCGGGGGGGATTTTGGGGTGTCTTGGGGGGGTGTCAGAGGGGTTGGGGGGGTCTCGGGGTGACAGGAGGACTTGGGGTGTCTGACGGAGGATTTGGGGGTGTCTGGGGGGGGTCAGGACATGTTAGGGGGGTGTTTGGGGGGGTCTTGGGGTCTCAGGGGGGGTCTGGGGGTATCTTGGGGGGGGAATTTGGGGTGACAGGAGGACTTGGGGTGTCTCAGGGGGGTGTCAGAGGGGTCGGGGGGGTCTCAGGGGGTGACAGGAGGATTTGGGGTGTCTGACGGAGGATTTTGGGGTGTCTCAGGGGGGTGTCAGAGGGGTCGGGGTTCCCTTGAGGGGTCTCAGGAGAACTCGGGGTGTCTCGGGGGTGGATTTGGGGGTGTCTGGGGGGTGACAGGAGGACTTGGGGGGTATCAGAGGAGTCGGGGGGGCTGTTGGGGGTGTACCAGGAGGATTTTGGGGTGTCTGCCGCAGGATTTTAGGGGTGTCACATCCGCCCCAACAGCCGCCGGCGCAGCTCCCGGAGCAGCAGCCCCCTCTCCCGCCGACCGCCCTCCAACACCCCCTGATTTTCCTGCGCCCGCCGCGCCAGGTACGCCAACGTCGCCTCCGCCCCCCCGTACGGCACCGACTTGTAGGTCGCGTACCCCGCTTGCCCTGCGCCCCGACACACACCCCATAAGACACCCCATTTTTAAAAGGGGGGGGTACCCCAAAACAACACCCCGCTTTTAGGTGGGGGGCAGCCCCATACCCAGCGCCAACGAGACGTGGTCGCACATCCCCAACAACTGCCCGAAGCAAACGCCGCCGGCGCGCCGGGAGATGCCGAGTTCCTCCATCCTGTCACCAAAACACCTCGTAACCCAATTTTAGGGTCCCCCACTCAATTTTAGGGTCCCCCCCTCAATTTTAGGGCACCCAATTTAGGGGGAGCACCCACCTTTGGGTGGCGTACAGCACCGACGCCTCGTTGTGCGTGGCCACCATCACCCCGACTCCCTCCCCGTCCCGCGCCGCCAACCGCAGCGCCAACTCCAGGCACTCCCCATAGCTGCCGGGGGGGGGGAGTTGGTTGGGGGGCTCGCCGTGGGGCTGACCGGCACCCCCAAACCCCCCCCCCTCCGCCCCACAACTCACCTTCGATGGGTGGCTTCTAAAGTGGGGTGCAACGGGTCGGGGTACCCCAATTCCTCCGCCCGCCTCCGCTCCGGCTCCAGGTACGCGCCCCGCACCAATTTAACGCCGAAACACACCCCCCGTCGCCGCGCCGCCGCCGCGTCTTCCGCCAAGCGCTTCTTCCCGTCCTACCGAGACTCGGGGTACGTCTTCCCCCTTCCCCGCTGTGGGGCTCAGCCCCCTAACTCTGCCCCATAACTACCTGTAGGTAAGCCTGGTAGGTGTTCCAGACCCACGGCGAACCCCCGTTGTGCCGTCGCATCAACGCCGCCGTCGCCAAACTCAAAGCCGGGTTGACGTAACTCTGCTCCGCGTCCACCAGCACCCGCACTCCCCGCGCCGCCGCCGCCTGGGGTGAGTGTTAACGGGCGGGGCCAGGCTCCGCCCCCCCCCCCGCCCTTCCAGGGCCACGCCCTGCCACGCCCTGCCACGCCCTCACCCCCACCACGTGGTCCAGGCGCCGCAGCGAGACCCCCAAGTGCCGGTTCTCCGCCGGCGTCAGGAAGGGGAAATCCGGAACCTGCGGCGGTTTCGGGGGGGTTCTTATCCCGTTCCCCCCCCCCCCAATTTTTGGGGGGCGTCGGAAGCATTAGGGGCGGGGCTACGTGGGGGCGGGGCTACGTGGGGGCGGGGCTAATTAAGGGAGGGTACCTCGCCCCCCATCACCGCCGCCGCCTCTTCCGGCGTCAGCTCAACCCCCGGTTCCGCCAACCGCCGCGACACCGTCTCCTATGGGGAGATGTGGGTCGCGGTTAAGAGCTTAGGGGGCTGCCCCCTAACTCCCCGCCCCCTTTTTTTTTTTTTTATAGGGGGCTGCCCCCCAACTCACGCAGAGACGGGCGCTCATCAGTGCCGTCACCTTCAGCTGCATCATGGGGTGGGGGCCGGTGGCGGCCGCCAGCCCCACACATTCCAGCGCCGCCCCACGGTTGGCCTCGTACCACTCCTCCCTGCCCCACACGTAGCGGGGAAAAAAGTGGGGCAGGAGCCTCTTAACCCCCCCCAATCCCCAATCCCCACCACGACCCCACCTACCCGTCCTTCTCCTGCCCCACATCTTCCTCCGTGGGGACGGCCAACATGGGGCGCAGCCCCACGGCGCGCAGCCGCCCGGCCGCCGCCGCCACCTCGGCGGGGGTCTCGCCCCCCACGAACTGCCCGTAGAAGGTGGCTCGCAGCAGCCCGCCCCACAGCCGGGCCCCCAAAACCCGTCGCGTGACTGCCAAAATCTATGGGGCAGAGGGGAATTCAAGAGCCTCTGGCCCCACGGCGCCGTGGGGCAGAGGGGAAGGGAAACCTCTCACCGTCCCGGCGTGCCGCGCCAACGGGGGGAAGGCGCAAAGCCACAGCACCAGCAGCGCCCGCGTCAGCTCCCGCCCGCTCTTCAACCGGAACGCCGTCCCCTCCCCGAAATCCAAGGGGGTCCCTTTCGCCGTGGGGCGCCCCACGGCGCCCCGCTCCGGCCCCATTGCCCACGCTCAAAGGTCGGCGCCTCGCCGTGGGGCAGCCGGTTAAATCCTCCTCGTCACTCATTAACCCGCTTCGGGTCAGCGCCTCCACCCCCCGCCCCGACCCCGTAACGAGGCCGAAGCGACTGCCGTGGGGAGGGTTTATTGCGCCGTGGGGCTGAAAGGCGCCGTGGGGCAGACGAAAGGCGCCGTGGGGCTCAGTAATTCCCCCCGCCGCCGCGGTCTTGTTGACGGTAACCGCCCCGTCGCAAGTAGCCGCCGTCTCCTTTCCGGTAGCCGTCTTTTTGATCTGTGGGGCGGAAGAGGAGGGTGAGGAAGGAAGAGGTGTGGGGCGGGACGGTGTGGGGCGGGATGTGTGGGGCAGGATATGTGGGGCAGAACCTCGGAAATAACCCCCGTAGGAGCCTTGTTTGTGGTCGAAGACGCGTTCGTTGTTCTCCACCAGATTCCCCAATTTCTCCGCCAACTGCAGCGCCAAATTCTGCTGCGCCGTCGGTTCCGTCCGATGCATCATCACCGTCTGCGTCGGTTGGTCGAGAGACGCCTGGAGAGGGCGGGGCTTCCTTAAACCCCGCCTCCTCCCTGCCCCACACCCTGCCCCACGGCCGGCCCCATACCATCAACTCCTCGTTGATGATCATTTTGCTGATGATGCTGTGGACGGTCGGCAGATCCAGCTCGAACATATCCGCCAGGATCTCCATGCTGGAAGGGGCGGAGTCAGCCCTGCCACGCCCCGCCACGCCCGCGCCACGCCCCACGCCCCGCCCCACGCCCCGCCCCACCTGATAGAGTCGTAGACGCTGCTGTAGGTGAAGAGATACGTCCGCAGCGACTCCTCTTGGATCTTCCTACGGGACGAAACCGAACCGGAAGCGAAGAGATAAACTAAAACCCCCCCACACCGCCCCACTCTGCCCCACGGCGCCCCACTCTGCCCCACGGCGCCCCACGCACCTGACCAACATGGCGCGAACTTTATCGGCTTCGGGGAAGAGATCCCAAACTTTGCCGTTCATCTTTTCGTTGACCACGAAGCGGTGACACGTTCGCCAATCCCCCATTTTCATCGCTTTAGAAGCCGCCACCACGTGTTCCCGCATGGATTCCGGCGGCCCTACGGGGGGGGGGGAAAAATGGGAATTAAGTGGGGCTGAGCCGTGGGGCAGGAGGAAAAGCGGCTCTGTGGGGCTGCCCCACACCTAGAAGCGGTTGCCGTTCGCCCACGCGGAGCTGATGATGGAATTGTTTGCTGATCATCCGGCGCCGAGCGTCGAATTCGTGCGCCGCCATGTAAGGAATCTCCAACAACATCGCCGCCACCAAGTAAACGCATTCCAGGAGTTCCAGGTTAACGTGCATGTGGAAAGGAACCTGCCGACGTTTTTCCACCTTTTCCTGCTCCGGATTCCGATCCTGGAGACTCCGGAGCAGCAGTCCCTGTCCCAAGAGCTCTTTGGCACGACCGGAGGATTGGATATCCAGGAGAGCGTTGTGGGCGTCTTTGATCAGACCCTCGCGGAAGGCGCAGATTCCCAGTTGGACCATGGTGCGGTTGTAGAGGATCTGGGGGGAGGTGAGAGAGAGAGGGGGGGTGGGTGGGGGGCGGAGGGGGGACTTGGGGGGCAGAGGGGGACTTGGGGGGCAGTTGGGGGGTGGAGGGGGACCATATGGAGATGGTGGAGGAGGACTTGCGGCGTTCAGCAGGAAGATGGTGGAGATGGTGGAGGAGTTGGGGGGCGGAGGGGGGCAGTTGGGGGCGGAGGGGGGACTTGGGGGGCAGAAGGGGACTTGGGGGGCAGTTGGGGGGCGGAGGGAGTACCCTATGGAGATGGTGGAGGAGGACTTGGGGCGTTCAGCAGGAAGATGGTGGAGATGGTGGAGGAGTTGGGGGGCAGTTGGGGGGTGGTTGGGGGGCAGAGAGGGACTTGGGGGGCAGAGGAGGACTTGGGGGGCAGTTGGGGGGCGGAGGGGGACCATATGGAGACGGTGGAGGAGGACTTGGGGCATTCAGCAGGAAGATGGTGGAGATGGCGGAGGAGTTGGGGGGCAGTTGGGGGGCGGTTGGGGGGCGGAGGGGGGACTTGGGGGGCAGAAGGGGACTTGGGGGGCAGTTGGGGGGCGGAGGGGGACCATATGGAGACGGTGGAGGAGGACTTGGGGCGTTCAGCAGGAAGATGGTGGAGATGGTGGAGGAGTTGGGGGGCAGTTGGGGGGCAGTTGGGGGGCGGATGGGGGCAGTTGGGGGGCAGAGGGGGACTTGGGGGGCAGAGGGGGACTTGGGGGGCAGTTGGGGGGTGGAGGGGGACCATATGGAGATGGTGGAGGAGGACTTGGGGCGTTCAGCAGGAAGATGGTGGAGATGGCGGAGGAGTTGGGGGGCGGAGGGGGGCAGTTGGGGGGCAGTTGGGGGGCAGAGGGGGACTTGGGGGGCAGTTGGGGGGCGGAGGGGGACTTGGGGGGCAGAGGAGGACTTGGGGGGCAGTTGGGGGGCGGAGGGGAACCCCACCATCACCCCACGGGCACTTGTGGGGCAGAGAAGAACCCCACCATCACCCCACAGCCACTTGTGGGGCAGAGGAGAACCCCACCATCACCCCACGGGCACTTGTGGGGCAGAGAAGAACCCCACCATCACCCCACAGCCACTTAGGGGGCAGAGAAGAACCCCACCATCACCCCACAGCCGCTTAGGGGGCAGAGAAGAACCCCACCATCACCCCACAGGCACTTAGGGGGCAGAGAAGAACCCCACCATCACCCCACAGGCACTTGTGGGGCAGAGAAGAACCCCACCATCACCCCACAGGCACTTGTGGGGCAGAGAAGAACCCCACCATCACCCCACAGCCACTTAGGGGGCAGAGAAGAACCCCACCATCACCCCACAGCCACTTAGGGGGCAGAGGGGAACCCCACCATCACCCCACAGCCACTTAGGGGGCAGAGAAGAACCCCAACATCACCCCACAGGCACTTAGGGGGCAGAGGGGAACCCCACCATCAGCCCACAGCCACTTGTGGGGCAGAGAAGAACCCCACCATCACCCCACAGCCACTTAGGGGGCAGAGAGAACCTATATACAGACCCCACAGGCACTCAGGGGGCAGAGAAGAACCCCACCATCACCCCACAGGCACTTGTGGGGCAGAGAAGAACCCCACCATCACCCCACAGCCACTTGTGGGGCAGAGAAGAACCCCACCATCACCCCACAACCCCTTACGGAGCAGCACAAACCCCCCAACCCCACCCCGCACTCACTTGTAGGGCAGAACTAAACACCTCAACTCCCCCCCCCAGCCCCAGCCCCACAACCGGGCGTGGCCCTGCCCCATAGAGCCTCACCTGGACGGGGGGGTCAGCGTGTTGGATGTTATCCTGCAGGTGTGACATCAGCATGAGGTCACGCGCCTGATACCAGCGGCTGTGGAGCGCGTGGTGATAGATGTGGCAGAGAATGGCGCAGGTCCGGATGCGATCGGTGCGGTCTTTGGCATAGACGTACTTGCAGAGACGTTCCATCAAAGCCGCCGAGTCTTCCTCCTCTTCCTCTTCCTCCCCGCCCCACACTTGGGGGTCACCAGCCCCACGGCGATGAGCCCGGTAATCGAATTTGTAGTAAGTGTGGAGGACGCGGCGGAGGTAAACGCGACACAACTCCTCCGTCGTTCCCTTCTCCTGAAGGTACCGCTGGAGACGGGCGATGATGCCGCACACCCGCCCCTCGTCCTTCAGGTGATCCACGTACTCTATGGGGCGCAACTTAGGGGTCAGGCAACCCTCCTTCCGCCCCACGGCGCGACCCCCAAGTGCCCCGGACCCACCTTGGGAGTGGGGGTCGGTGTTTTGCATGATCTTGGTGAATTCTTCGTCCATCCGCTCCACCAAGGTCAGGATGCAGCCGCGGACCCGCAGGGGCTGGGAGGAGGGGGGTGGGGGGCTGGACCCACGGCGGGGGGGCAGCCCCGGACCCACGGCGGCCACGCCCCAGCCCCACAACTACTTCTCCAGCCCCACAACTACTTCTCCAGCCCCATAACTGCTTCTTCAGTCCTGTGACTAACTCCACAGTACTCATGGTTACTTCTCCAGCCCCACAAGTGCTCCTCCAGCCCCACAAGTGCTCCTCCAGCCCCACAGTGGCCACGCCCCAGCCCCACAACTATCTCTCCAGCCCCACAACTGTTTCTTCAGTCCTGTGACTAACTCCACAGTACTCATGGTTACCTCTCCAGACCCGTAACTGCTCCTCCAGCCCCACAAGTGCTCCTCCAGCCCCACAAGTGCTCCTCCAGCCCCACAGCGGCCACGCCCCAGCCCCACAACTATCTCTCCAGCCCCACAACTGTTTCTTCAGTCCTGTGACTAACTCCACAGTACTCATGGTTACCTCTCCAGCCCCATAACTGCTTCTCCAGACCCACAAGTGCTCCTCCAGCCCCACAAGTGCTCCTCCAGACCCACAGCGGCCACGCCCCAGCCCCACAACTCCCTCACCAGCCCCACAACTATCTCTCCAGCCCCACAACTGTTTCTTCAGTCCTGTGACTAACTCCACAGTACTCATGGTTACCTCTCCAGACCCGTAACTGCTCCTCTAGACCCACAAGTGCTCCTCCAGCCCCACAAGTGCTCCTCCAGACCCACAGCGGCCACGCCCCAGCCCCACAACTCCCTCACCAGCCCCATAACTATCTCTCCAGCCCCACAACTGTTTCTTCAGTCCTGTGACTAACTCCACAGTACTCATGGTTACCTCTCCAGACCCATAACTGCTCCTCCAGCCCCACAAGTGCTCCTCCAGACCCACAGCGGCCACGCCCCAGCCCCACAACTACTTCTCCAGCCCCACAACTACTTCTCCAGCCCCACAACTGTTTCTTCAGTCCTGTGACTAACTCCACAGTATTCATGGTTACCTCTCCAGCCCCATAACTGCTCCTCCAGACCCACAAGTGCTCCTCCAGCCCCACAAGTGCTCCTCCAGACCCACAGCGGCCACGCCCCAGCCCCACAACTCCCTCACCAGCCCCACAACTATCTCTCCAGCCCCACAACTGTTTCTTCAGTCCTGTGACTAACTCCACAGTACTCATGGTTACCTCTCCAGACCCATAACTGCTCCTCCAGACCCACAAGTGCTCCTCCAGACCCACAGTGGCCACGTCCCAGCCCCACAAGTACCTCTCCAGCCCCACAAGTACCTTTCCAGCCCCACAAGTGCTTTTTCAGTCCTCTAACTCCACAATACTCATGGTTACCTCTCCAGCCCCATAACTATTCCTCCAGACCCACAAGTGCTCCTCCAGACCCACAGCGGCCACATCCCAGCCCCACAAGTACCTCTCCAGCCCCACAAGTACCTCTCCAGCCCCACAACTGCTTCTTCAGTCCTGTAACTAACTCCACGGTACTCATGGTTACTTCTCCAGCCCCACAAGTGCTCCTCCAGACCCACAGCGGCCACACCCCAGCCCCACAAGTACTTCTCCAGCCCCACAAGTACTTCTCCAGCCCCACAACTATCTCTCCAGCCCCACAACCACCACTCTAGACCCGTAACAGCTTCTCCAGACCCACAACTACCTCTCTAGACCCACAGTGGGTCCCCAGCCCCACAAGTGGCCCCTCAGACCCACAGCAGGGCCTTCAGACCCACAACTCCTCCCTCCAGCCCCCCAACTCCCCCCCAGTCCCATAACTCCTCCCTCCAGCCCCACAACTCCCCCCTCCAGCCCCCAATTCAGTTCTCCGGCCCCATAACTCCCTCCTCCAACCCCATAACTCCCTCCTCCAGCCCCATAACTCCTCTTTCCAGCCCCATAACTCCCCCTTCCAGCCCCATAACTCCCCCCCCCAGCCCCATAACTCCCTCCCCCAGCCCCATAACTCCTCTTTCCAGCCCCATAACTCCCCCCTCCAGCCCCATAACTCCCCCTTCCAGCCCCATAACTCCCTCCCCCAGCCCCATAACTCCCCCTTCCAGCCCCATAACTCCCCCCTCCAGCCCCATAACTCCCTCCCCGAGCCCCATAACTCCCCCCTCCAGCCCCATAACTCCCCCCTCCAGCCCCATAACTCCCCCTCCAGCCCCATAACTCCCTCCCCCAGCCCCATAACTCCCCCCTCCAGCCCCATAACTCCCTCCCCCAGCCCCATAACTCCCCCTTCCAGCCCCATAACTCCCCCCTCCAGCCCCATAACTCCCCCTTCCAGCCCCATAACTCCCCCCTCCAGCCCCATAACTCCCCCTTCCAGCCCCATAACTCCCCCCTCCAGCCCCATAACTCCCCCTTCCAGCCCCATAACTCCCCCCTCCAGCCCCATAACTCCCCCTTCCAGCCCCATAACTCCCCCCTCCAGCCCCATAACTCCCCCCTCCAGCCCCATAACTCCCCCTTCCAGCCCCATAACTCCCCTCTCCAGCCCCATAACTCCCTCCCCCAGCCCCATAACTCCCCCCTCCAGCCCCATAACTCCCCCCTCCAGCCCCATAACTCCCTCCCCCAGCCCCATAACTCCCTCCTCCAGCCCCATAACTCCCCCCTCCAGCCCCATAACTCCCTCCCCCAGCCCCATAACTCCCCCCTCCAGCCCCATAACTCCCCCTTCCAGCCCCATAACTCCCCCCTCCAGCCCCATAACTCCCTCCTCCAGCCCCATAACTCCTCTTTCCAGCCCCATAACTCCCCCCTCCAGCCCCATAACTCCCCCCTCCAGCCCCCCAACTCCCTCCCTGAGCCCCATAACTCCCTCCCCCAGCCCCACATCCCCCCCTCCAGCCCCCCAAGTCCGCCCCCCAACCTGCTCGGGGTTGGCCAAGTTCTCCGACTCCTCCACGATGTTCTCCCCGATGAAGATCTCGGGGTGAGCGAAGAGAACGTCCAACAGCTCCTCGATGCAGCCCAGGCACTTCTGCCACATCTCCGGCTATGGGGCAGACCCACGGCGGCTCTCAGCCTCTGCCCCACCACCTCCCGCCCCACGGCGCCCTCTGCCCCACGGCGTTTGCGCCCCACACCTTCATGTAGGTGGCCAAGTTGGGGTTGTAGTCGTAGAGGGACGCGATGATGTTGAACTTAATCTTCACCTCCAGCGCGACCCCCAAGTTGTTCTCGTTGGCCACACCCACCAGGAGCTGCAGCAGCTCGATCTGCGCCGCGCTATGGGGCAGGGGGTCAGCCCCACGGCTGCCCGGCCCCACGGCTGCCCAGCCCCACGGCTGCCCCCAGCCCCACCATTTCCCCCCAGCCCCAGCCCCACAGCCGCCCCCCCAGCCCCATGGCTGCCCCACGGCCATCCCCCAGCCCCACGGCTCCCCTCCAGCCCCACGGCTGCCCCACACCTCCCCAGCCCCACGACTGCCCCACGACAGCCCCATGGTTCCCCCCCAGCCCCACAGCCGCCCCACACCTCCCCAGCCCCACGACTGCCCCACGACAGCCCCATGGTTCCCCCCCAGCCCCACAGCTGCCCCACACCTCCCCAGCCCCACAACTGCCCCACGGCTCCCCCCCAGCCCCACGACCGCCCCACAGCTCCCCCCCAGCCCCACGGCCACCCCACACCTCCCCAGCCCCACGACCGCCCCACAGTTCCCTCCCAGCCCCACAACCGCCCCACACCTCCCCAGCCCCACGGCGGCCCCATGGCTCCCCTCCAGCCCCACGGCTGCCCCACACCTCCCCAGCCCCACGACTGCTCCCCTCCAGCCCCACGGCCACCCCACACCTCCCCAGCCCCACGACTGCTCCCCTCCAGCCCCACGGCCACCCCACACCTCCCCAGCCCCACGACTGCCCCACGGTTCCCCCCCAGCCCCATGACCACCCCACCACTCCCCTCCAGCCCCACGACCGCCCCACAACAGCCCCATGGTTCCCCCCCAGCCCCACGGCCGCCCCACACCTCCCCAGCCCCATGGCCGCCCCACTGCTCCCCTCCAGCCCCACACCTTCCCAGCCCCACGACCACCGCATGGTTCCCCCCCAGCCCCACAACCACCCCACCGCTCCCCCCCAGCCCCACGACCGCCCCATGGTTCCCCCCCAGCCCCACGACCGCCCCACACCTCCCCAGCCCCACGGTTCCCCCCCAGCCCCACAGCCACCCCACACCTCCCCAGCCCCACGGCCGCCCCACGGCTCACCGATCCGTCCCCTTCTTGCCCCTGGCCTGCAGGATCTCGTTGAGCTTCTTCACCACCACAGCGTGAGTGATCTCCGTCCCCTTCGCGAACATCTTCGGCTTCTCCTGCCGCCCCCAAGCGACCCACTTAGGGGGCTCTGCCCCACGGCGCGACCCCCCCCCCGCTCTGCCCCACATCTCACCTTCACCAGGGGGACACCGCCCTTCACCTTCTCCCACTCTCCTCCTTCGTTGTCCTCCTCTTCCTCTTCGTAGCGGCGGCTCTTACGGTCGTGTTTCTTCTTCGCCTTCTCCTCCCGCTTCTTCTCCCCTCCCTTCTTATCCTCCTCCCTGCCAACACCCCGCCCCACAACTTAGGGGTCGCGCCTGCCCCACGGCGCCGGCCCCCTGCCCCACGGCGTGTGGGGCGCCCCATACTTTTTCAAGAACTTGGAGGCCAATGAGGTGTATTTCCCCTCTTCTTCATCCGACTCCGAGTCCGTGTCCGAGTCGGAGGAGCCCCAATCTTCCTCCGACTCCGACTCCTCTTCCTCCTCCTCCTCCGCCTGCAATGGGGCGGGGAGCACTTAGGGGGCTGGCCCCCTATCTCCCCCTAAGTCTGCCCCACGGCTCTGCCCCACAAGCGAACCTCCATCTTCTTCAAGTAACGGCCCCGGGAGTCGCCGCCAGCGTCTTTCCTCTTCAGGAAAACAGCGGCGCTGACGCCTTCCTCCTCCTCCTCCTCCTCCTCGGACGAAGAGGTGGAGCCTACGGCGAGGGGGCGGAGTCACGCTCTGCCCCACACATTTCCGCCCCACACTTTGCCCCACACTCTCACCCTCCGAATCCCGACTCTTCTTCTCCTCATCCTCATCCGACTGCTCCGGGTTCTGCGAAACAACGCGCCGTGGGGAGAAAACGCTCCCGCCCCGCCCCACGGCCCGCCCCACGGCCTGCCCCACGGCGCTGCCCCACGGACCTGCTTGTAGTTGGCGATGTGGGTCTCGTAATCGCGGTTGTATTTGCGGATCTTCTGGCGGAGCGTACTGAGCGCTTTGGCGTTGTTCTTGTTCATCTTCTTCTTCCCCTCTTTATCCTCCCACAGCTATGGGGCAGAAGGGGGAAAACTGCTCCTCCAGCCCCATAGCGGCCACGCCCCAGCCCCACAACTCCCTCACCAGCCCCACAACTGCTCCTCCAGCCCCACAGCGGCCACGCCCCAGCCCCACAATTACCCTTCCAGCCCCACAACTGCTCCGCCAGCCCCACAACTGCTCCTCCAGCCCCACAGCGGCCACGCCCCAGCCCCACAACTGCTCCTCCAGCCCCACAACTGCTCCTCCAGCCCCACAGCAGCCACGCCCCAGCCCCACAACTACCCTTCCAGCCCCACAACTGCTCCTCCAGCCCCACAGCAGCCACGCCCCAGCCCCACAACTACCCTTCCAGCCCCACAACTGCTCCTCCAGCCCCACAGCGGCCACACCCCAGCCCCACAACTGCTCCTCCAGCCCCACAGCGGCATCCCAGCCCCACAACTCCCTCACCAGCCCCACAACTGCTCCTCCAGCCCCACAACTGCTCCTCCAGCCCCACAGCGGCCACGCCCCAGCCCCACAACTACCTCACCAGCCCCACAACTGCTCCTCCAGCCCCACAACTGCTCCTCCAGCCCCACAGCGGCCACACCCCAGCCCCACAACTGCTCCTCCAGCCCCACAACTGCTCCTCCAGCCCCACAGCGGCCACGCCCCAGCCCCACAACTACCCTTCCAGCCCCACAACTGCTCCTCCAGCCCCACAGCGGCCACACCCCAGCCCCACAACTGCTCCTCCAGCCCCACAGCGGCGTCCCAGCCCCACAACTACCTCACCAGCCCCACAACTACCTCACCAGCCCCACAACTGCTCCTCCAGCCCCACAACTGCTCCTCCAGCCCCACAGCGGCCACGCCCCAGCCCCACAACTACCCTTCCAGCCCCACAACTGCTCCTCCAGCCCCACAACTGCTCCTCCAGCCCCACAGCGGCCACGCCCCAGCCCCACAACTACCCTTCCAGCCCCACAACTGCTCCTCCAGCCCCACAACTGCTCCTCCAGCCCCACAGCGGCCACGCCCCAGCCCCACAACTGCTCCTCCAGCCCCACAACTGCTCCTCCAGCCCCACAGCAGCCACGCCCCAGCCCCACAACTACCCTTCCAGCCCCACAACTGCTCCTCCAGCCCCACAACTGCTCCTCCAGCCCCACAGCGGCCACGCCCCAGCCCCACAACTGCTCCTCCAGCCCCACAACTGCTCCTCCAGCCCCACAGCGGCCACGCCCCAGCCCCACAACTACCCTTCCAGCCCCACAACTGCTCCTCCAGCCCCACAACTGCTCCTCCAGCCCCACAGCGGCCACGCCCCAGCCCCACAACTGCTCCTCCAGCCCCACAACTGCTCCTCCAGCCCCACAGCGGCCACGCCCCAGCCCCACAACTACCCTTCCAGCCCCACAACTGCTCCTCCAGCCCCACAGCGGCCACACCCCAGCCCCACAACTGCTCCTCCAGCCCCACAGCGGCGTCCCAGCCCCACAACTACCTCACCAGCCCCACAACTGCTCCTCCAGCCCCACAACTGCTCCTCCAGCCCCACAGCGGCCACGCCCCAGCCCCACAACTACCCTTCCAGCCCCACAACTGCTCCTCCAGCCCCACAACTGCTCCTCCAGCCCCACAGCGGCCACGCCCCAGCCCCACAACTGCTCCTCCAGCCCCACAGCGGCGTCCCAGCCCCACAACTACCTCACCAGCCCCACAACTACCTCACCAGCCCCACAACTGCTCCTCCAGCCCCACAACTGCTCCTCCAGCCCCACAGCGGCCACGCCCCAGCCCCACAACTACTCTTCCAGCCCCACAACTGCTCCTCCAGCCCCACAACTGCTCCTCCAGCCCCACAGCGGCCACGCCCCAGCCCCACAACTGCTCCTCCAGCCCCACAACTGCTCCTCGAGCCCCACAGCGGCCACGCCCCAGCCCCACAACTACCCTTCCAGCCCCACAACTGCTCCTCCAGCCCCACAGCGGCCACACCCCAGCCCCACAACTGCTCCTCCAGCCCCACAGCGGCGTCCCAGCCCCACAACTACCTCACCAGCCCCACAACTGCTCCTCCAGCCCCACAACTGCTCCTCCAGCCCCACAGCGGCCACGCCCCAGCCCCACAACTACCCTTCCAGCCCCACAACTGCTCCTCCAGCCCCACAACTGCTCCTCCAGCCCCACAGCGGCCACGCCCCAGCCCCACAACTACCCTTCCAGCCCCACAACTGCTCCTCCAGCCCCACAACTGCTCCTCCAGCCCCACAGCGGCCACGCCCCAGCCCCACAACTACCCTTCCAGCCCCACAACTGCTCCTCCAGCCCCACAACTGCTCCTCCAGCCCCACAGCGGCCACACCCCAGCCCCACAACTGCTCCTCCAGCCCCACAGCGGCGTCCCAGCCCCACAACTACCTCACCAGCCCCACAACTACCTCACCAGCCCCACAACTGCTCCTCCAGCCCCACAACTGCTCCTCCAGCCCCACAGCGGCCACGCCCCAGCCCCACAACTACTCTTCCAGCCCCACAACTGCTCCTCCAGCCCCACAACTGCTCCTCCAGCCCCACAGCGGCCACGCCCCAGCCCCACAACTGCTCCTCCAGCCCCACAACTGCTCCTCCAGCCCCACAGCGGCCACGCCCCAGCCCCACAACTACCCTTCCAGCCCCACAACTGCTCCTCCAGCCCCACAGCGGCCACACCCCAGCCCCACAACTGCTCCTCCAGCCCCACAGCGGCGTCCCAGCCCCACAACTACCTCACCAGCCCCACAACTGCTCCTCCAGCCCCACAACTGCTCCTCCAGCCCCACAGCGGCCACGCCCCAGCCCCACAACTACCCTTCCAGCCCCACAACTGCTCCTCCAGCCCCACAACTGCTCCTCCAGCCCCACAGCGGCCACGCCCCAGCCCCACAACTACCCTTCCAGCCCCACAACTGCTCCTCCAGCCCCACAACTGCTCCTCCAGCCCCACAGCGGCCACGCCCCAGCCCCACAACTGCTCCTCCAGCCCCACAGCGGCCACGCCCCAGCCCCACAACTGCCTCTCCAGCCCCACAACTGTTCCTTCAGTCCTGTAACTAACTCCACAATACTCATGGTTACCTCTCCAGCCCCGTAACTGTTCCTCCAGCCCCACAAGTGCTCCTCCAGACCCACAGCGGCCACACCCCAGCCCCACAAGTACCTCTCCAGCCCCACAAGTATCTCTCCAGCCCCACAACCACCACTCTAGACCCATAAGAGCTTCTGCAGCCCCACAACTACTTCTTCAGTCCCATAAGTAGCTCCACAAGAATCATGGCTACTTCTACAGCCCCATAACTGCTCCTCCAGACCCACGGCGGGAGCACCCCCAGCCCCACAACTCCCTCACCAGCCCCACAACTGCTCCTCCAGACCCACAAGTGGCCCCTCAGACCCACAGCAAGGTCTTCAGCCCCATAACTCCCCCCTCCAGCCCCACAACTCCCCCCTCCAGCCCCCAAGTCCCTCCCTGAGCCCCATAACTCCCTCCCCAGCCCCATAACTCCCCCGTCCAGCCCCATAACTCCCTCCCCCAGCCCCATAACTCCTCCCTCCAGCCCCCAAGTCCCTCCCTGAGCCCCATAACTCCCTCCCCCAGCCCCATAACTCCCCCCTCCAGCCCCATAACTCCTCCTTCCAGCCCAATTCCCTCCCTGAGCCCCATAACTCCCCCCTCCAACCCCCCCAACTCCCTCCCCAGCCCCATAACTCCCCCCTCCAGCCCCATAACTCCTTCCCCCAGCCCCATAACTCCCCCCTCCAGCCCCATAACTCCCCCCTCCAACCCCCCCAACTCCCTCCCCCAGCCCCATAACTCCCTCCCCAGCCCCATAACTCCTTCCCCCAGCCCCATAACTCCTTCCCCCAGCCCCATAACTCCCCCCTCCAGCCCCATAACTCCCCCTTCCAGCCCAATTCCCTCCCTGAGCCCCATAACTCCCTCCCCAACCCCCCCAACTCCCTCCCCCAGCCCCATAACTCCTTCCCCCAGCCCCATAACTCCCCCCTCCAGCCCCATAACTCCCCCCTCCAGCCCCCCCAACTCCCTCCCCCAGCCCCATAACTCCCTCCCCAACCCCATAACTCCCCTCCCCAGCCCCATACCTCCCCCCTCCAGCCCCACAATTCCCTCCCTGAGCCCCATAACTCCTCCCTCCAACCCCCCCAACTCCCTCCCCCAGCCCCATAACTCCCTCCCCCAGCCCCATATCCCCCCACAACCTTCCCCCCCAACCTGCCCCACGGCCTGCCCCACGGCCTGCCCCACACCTCGTTGAGGTAATCCTCCAGATCGGCCAAGATGCGGACGTAGAAGCGGGGAACGCCCTCTTTGTCCACGATGCTTTTGGCTTTGGCGTAAGCGCGACCCAACAGCTCAAACTCCTCCAGACACTTCGTGACGTCGCGGATCTTCATGGCATTACGGATCGTCTTAATCAGGTTGGTCAACTCCTCAAATCTATGGGGCAGCGCCGTGGGTCAGCCCCACGGCTCACCCCACACCGAGCCGCCGCCGCCGCCCTCCGCCGCACCGTTTGTCCTTAGCGCTGCGCACGACGCGCTTGGTGTCCTCCTCGTCCTCGCTCAGCAGGATGGGCCTGGGGGGGGGGAAATGGGGGGAGAAATGTGTGGGGCGGCCCCACGGCGCGCCCCACGGCGAGGCTGGGTCGGGGGCTTACTTGCCGTAGTTGCCCCCTGGGGGTTTGGGGGTCAGTTCGTCCCCCGAAACGGAGGATTCCGATTCGCTGTCGGAGCCGGTGGTGAAGAAACGGGACATGGCGGAGGCGCTGTGGGGCAGGGGAGGTTGGGGGGCGGACCCACGGCGGGGCGGTTTTGCCCCACGGCGGGGCGGTTTTGCCCCACGGCGGGGCGCCAGGCGTCTCGTTGCGCTTGATGGGCCCCGGGGGGCTGCCCCACGGCGCCCTTCCCCCTCGCCACAGCGGCCCCTGCCCCACACGTTCACCTGCCCCATAGATCCAACCACAGGTTCCTGCCCCACACATTTCCGTGCCCCACAGATCCATCCATATGTCCCTCACCCCACATTTCCCAGCCCCATAGATCCATCCATGGGCCCCTCACCCCACACGTTTCCCAGCCCCATAGATCCAACCGTGGGTTCTTCACCCCACATTTCCAGCCCCATAGATCCACCCATAGGCCCCTCACCCCACACATTCCCCTGCCCCATAGATCCACCCATAGGTCCCTCACCCCACACGTTCCCCAGCCCCATAGATCCAACCGTGGGTTCTTCACCCCACATTTCCCAGCCCCACAGATCCACCTGTAGGCCCCTCACCCCACACATTCCACTGCCCCATAGATCCACATCTGAGTTCCTCCCCCCATAGCTCTCCTGCCCCACACATTTTCCTGCCCCACAGATTCACCCCCCCCCCGATCCCGTGTGTGTCCCTCCCCCCACGCATCCCCCTGCCCCACAGATCCCCCAGCCCCATAGCCACACCAGCCCCACAGATTTCCTGGCCCCATAAGTCTCCCCGCCCCACAGATTCCTCCTCCAATAGATTTACCCGCCCCATAGATCCTACTCCCTACAGCCACCCCGGCCCCATAGACCCCCCGGCCCCACACCTCCCCCCCGCCCCACAGATCCGCCCGCCCCACACCCGCCCCCCCCCCCGCGGGCCTCCCTCGCTCCAGCCCCACACCTCCGCCCCACAGCGGCCCCACAGCTCCCCCCCCCCGCCCCACACCCCCCCCAGCCCCACAGACCCCCTCTGCCCCACACCCGCCCCACACATTCCCCCCCCCCCACGCACGCGGCAGCAGCGGCGCTTCCCGAGGCCTGAGCGGTGGTGCGCACGGCGGAAGTGACGTCAGCGCCCCGCCCCCTCGCGCAGGGGCCGACGGGAAGCGCCGACGCCGGAAACGCGCGCGGGGGACGACGGGAAACCGAGTCCCGGCGGGGAAACGCGCCCCCACAGGCCACGCCCACCTCAAAAGCCACGCCCACACCAAAAGGCCACGCCCCCTCGATAAGCCACGCCCCCCCGTCGGGGGTCAATGGGTTTATTGGCGCCGCTGTGGGGCAGAGCTGTGGGTCACAGGAGCCCATGTTGATGTGGGGCAGAGCTGTGGGGCCCACGGCGCCGTGGGGCAGAGCTGGGGGTCACAGGAGCCCATGTTTCTGTGGGGCAGAGCCGTGGGTCACAGGCGTCCATGTTGATGTGGGGTAGAGCTGTGGGGCCCACGGCGCCGTGGGGCAGAGCTGGGGGTCACAGGAGTCCCATGGCGCCGTGGGGCAGAGCTGGGGGTCCCAGGGGCTCACACCGCTGTGGGGCACAGCCGTGGGTCACAGGCGTCCATGTTGATGTGGGGCAGAGCCGTGGGTCCCAGCAGTCCATGGTGCCATGGGGCACAGCCGTGGGGCCCAGGGATTCACGCCGCTGTGGGGCAGAGCTGGGGGGCCCTGGGCTCTGTGGGGCAGAGCCGTGGGTCACAGGAGTCCCACGTTGATGTGGGGCAGAACTAGAGGTCCCAGGAGTTCAGGTTGCCGTGGGGCAGAGCCGTGGGTCACAGGGGCTCACGCCGCTGTGGGGCAGAGCCGTGGGTCCCAGGGGTCCATGGCACCATAGGGCAGAGCTGTGGGGCCCACGGTGCTGTGGGGCGGAGCTGTGGGTCACAGGAGTCCCATGTCGATGTGGGGCAGAGCCGTGGGTCCCAGGGGTCCGTGGCGCCATGGGGCAGAGCTGTGGGGCCCACAGCACCGTGGGGCAGAGCCATGGGTCCTTGGGCTCTGTGGGGCACATCTGTGGGTCTCGAGGCTCCTTGTCGCTATGGGGCAGAGCCGTGGGTCCTTGAGCTCTCTGTCGCTGGGGGTCCCGGGGGTCCGTGGCGCCGTGGGGCAGAGATATAGGCCCTGCGGCTCCCCACCGCCATGGGGCAGAGCCGTGGGGCCGGGCCTTCCTGCTGCTGTGGGGCAGAGGCACAAGACCCAGCCCCTCCCCCCCCCACTGCTGTGGGGCAAAGCCGTGGGTCACGGTCCTCCCCACAGCCATGGGGCAGAGCTGTGGGTCCCAGGCCCCTCCCCCACCGCCGTGGGTCTCAGGCCCCTCCCCCCTCTGTTGTGGGTCCCACGCCCCTCCCCCTCAGGTCCCACACCCCTCCCCCACCGCTGTGGGTCCCAGACCCCTCCCCCCTCCACTGTGGGTCCCACACCCCTCCCCCCTCCACTGTGGGTCCCAGACCCCTCCCCCACAGCCGTGGGTCCCAGGCCCCTCCCCCTCGGGCCCCCACGCCCCTCCCCCCCTTTGCTATGGGTCTCAGGCCCCTCCCCCCTCCACTGTGGGTCCCAGACCCCTCCCCCACTGCCGTGGGCCCCACATCCCTCCCCCCTCCACTGTGGGTTCCAGGCCCCTCCCCCCTTTGCTATGGGTCCCAGACCCCTCCCCCACAGCCATGGGCCCCACGCCCCTCCCCCCACCCCCCCCCGGCAGGGTCTCGTACCTTCCCCCCCCGCCGTGGGTCGCCGTGGGTCAGGCGGGGGGGCAGAAGTAGCCGTGGGTCGCCAGGGCCGCGCCCCGGCCAAGGCCACGCCCACCGTGTCCCCCAGCGCCGCCACCGTCATGGCCAACTCCCGCCCCTCGGGCGTCGCCTGCCCCGCCCCCCGCCCCGCCCCGGTCACTTAGGGGGCTGGCCCCTCCCCCCAGGGCCCCGCCCCGCCCCTCCCCCCTCCCCCGTACCCACCTCCTCCGCCACGTTGAGGAAAGCGTTGGCATAGGCGGCCCCGCCCACCAGCCCCTCCCCCCCCACCATGGCGAAGGCGACGGCCAATCCCGGCAGGAAGGGCGTGGCCACGGCGGCCAATAGGATGAGGGCGTTCAGGACCTGGGGGCGGGGGAGGGGTAGGCGGCAGGTTATGGGGCTGCCCCACTGATTTTGGAGGGCAACCCCCTGTGCTGCGCCGGGGAGGAGGGCGTGGCCCCGGCGGCCAATAGGACGAGGGTGTTCAGGATCTATGGGGCAGGCTATGGGGCCGGCTATAGGGCAGGCTATGGGGCTGCCCACTGATTTCAGAGCCCCGCCCAGGCAAGAAGGGTGTGGCCACAGCAGCCAATAGGACAAACATGTTCAGAATCTATGGGGCAGGCTTATGGGGCACGCTATGGGGCTGCCCACTGATTTTGGAGAGTGCCTCCCCCCCCCAGGAAAGAAGGGTGCAGCCCTGGCAGCCAATAGGACAAGGGTGTTCAGGATCTGTGGGGCAGGCTATGGGGCAGGCTATGGGGCAGGTTATGGGGCAGGTTATGGGGCTGCCCCACTGATTTTGGAGCCCCACCCAGGGAGAAAGGGCGTGGCCCAGCAGCCAATAGGACAAAGGTGTTCAGAATCTATGGGGCACGCTATGGGGCTGCCCCACTGATTTTGGAGGGGGCACCCCCCCCCTGCCCAAGGAAAGAAGGATGCGGTCCTGGTGGCCAATAGGATGAGGGTGTTCAGGATCTGTGGGGCAGGCTATGGGGCAGGCTATGGGGCTGCCCCACTGATTTTGGAGCCCCGCCCAGGGAGGAAGGGTGCGGCCCCGGTGGCCAATAGGGCAAGGGCGTTCAGGACCTTGGGGGCAGGGCAGGTTATGGGGCCGGCTATGGGGGCCGGCTATGGGGCAGGCTATGGGGCAGCCCCACTGATGCCTCACCTGCAGGAGGGCGAGGGAGCCCCACGTTGCGCAGGCGGAGGCAGCGGGGGGAGGAGCGGGCGACGAAGACGCCGACCTGGTAAAGCAGCTGGTACCTGTGGGGCAGGGAAATGTGGGGCTGCCCCACGGCGCCCCATAGATCCCCCCCCCCGGCTGTGGGGCTCACCAGCGGTATTGCTCGCTGTGGGTCAGGGCGGAGTCAGGGAAGTAGAGGAGCTCCAGCTGCAGGGGTGGGGGGGTGGGATGTGTGGGCTGGACCCACGGCAGTGGGGCTGGACCCACGGCAGCTGGTGCGCAACAACAGGCCCGGCCCCATGGGGCACAGGCTGGCCCCATGGCATCCGCCCCACACACCCCCGCCCCATAGCATCCAACCCAGCCCACAGCCCCACGGCATCTGCCCCATAGCACTCACCCCCACCCCATAGGAGCAGCCCCACACCACTCAGCCCAGCCCCACAGGGCCTACCCATAGCACCTACCCCAGCCCCATAGCAGCCCCCAGCCCACAGAACCCACCCCAGCCCCATAGCACCCACTCCAGCCCCACGGCACCTGCCCCACCCCAACCCCTTCAGCCCCACAGCACCCACCCCACCCCAGCCCCACGGCATCTGCCCCACAGCACCCACCCCACCCCCCCAGCACCCACTCCAGCCCCCACAGCATCTGCCCCACATCCCCCACCTGAACCCCATAGCATCTCCCCAGCCCCATAGCACACCCCCCCCCAGCCCCACGGTATCTCCCCCACCCCACCCACCCCAACCCCATAGCATCTCGCCAACCCCCACCCCAGCCCCACAGCTGCCCCACGGCTGCCCCACACCCACCAGCCCCTGGTTGATGAAGTACTCGGCGAAGTAGACGAGGGCCAATGGGGCAGCGTGGGGCAGGACGGCCTGGGGGGGGAGGGGGGGTCACCAGCGCCCCACCCCCTCCCCCCCGCCCCTCCCCCCCCTCCCCTCCCCCTCCCCCCTCACCTTCGTCACACTCCATTTCTCCCCCAACGTCAGCCCCACGGCGGGGGGGGGCGCTCCGTGGGGCGCGGGGGGGGGCGCAGGAGGAAGAAGTAGCTGTGGGGCAGGGAGGAAATGGGGGGGGGGGGGAGGCTGTGTGGGGCTGCCCCACGGCTCTGCCCCACGGCTCTGCCCCATTGAGACATGCACCCTTGGACCCACAGCTCTGCCCCATAGACACAGGGACTCTTGGGACCCACAGCTCTGCCCCACGGCAATATGGATTCTTGGGACCCACGGCTCTGCCCCACGGCGATATGGACTCTTGGGACCCACAGCTCTGCCCCATAGACACATGGACTCTTGGGACCCACAGCTCTGCCCCACATCCCTAACCCACGTCCCTGCCCCACAGCACCAGGGACTCTGGGACCCACCTCCCTGCCCCACATCCCTCCCATGGCTCTGCCCCACAGCACCAGGGACCCTTGCAACTCACCTCACTGCCCCACAGCTCTGCCCCACGGCACCAGGGACTCACCTCCCTACCCATAGCTCTGCCCCACATACCCCCCCACCTCCCTGCCCCACAGCTCTGCCCCACGGCTCCACCCCACCTCCCCACCCGATATCAGCACCCCACAGCTCTGCCCCATCTCCCCACCCCACGTCCCCTGCCCCATGGCTCCGCCCCACGGCTCCACCCCACATCCCTGCCCCACCCCACGGCGCCACCCCACATCCCCGTCCCACATCGCCGCCCCATGGCTCCACCCCACATCCCCGCCCCACATCACTGTCCCGCATCCCCACCCCACCACGCCGCCCCATGGCTCTGCCCCATGGCTCCACCCCACCTCCCCGCCCCACATCCCCACCCCACATCCCCGCCCCACCCCACGGCGCCACCCCACCTCCCTGCCCCACATCCCCACCCCACATCCCTGTCCCGCATCCCCACCCCACCACCCCGCCCCACGGCTCCACCCCATATCCCTGCCCCACGTCCCCCGCCCCACGTCCCCGCCCCACATCCCCACCCCACATCCCCACCCCACATCCCTGCCCCCGCTCTCACCTGAGGAGGGTGAGCGGGGGCAGGGCGAGGGCGGGCAGCAGGGCGTGGGGGAGGGGCAGGCCGGCCTGCAGCAGCCCCCCCTAGGCCACCGCGCCCCCCACCCCCCGCGGCCCCCGTCCCCGAGGACCAACAGGAGACGCCCCCCCTGCGAGAGGGGAGCACTGCCCCACGGCTCTGCCCCACGGCGCCGCCCCACGGCCCCCAGCCCCATAGCAGCCCCACAGCAGCCCCACATCCTCCTCCCCCAGCCCCACAGCAGCCCCCCCAGCCCCATAGCAGCCCCATAGCAGCTCCACATCATCCCCCCCAGCCCCACAGTATCCCCCAGCCCATGGCCCTCCCCCAGCCCCACATCATCCCTCCCAGCCCCACAGCATCCCCCAGCCCCATGGCCCTCCCCCCAGCCCCATGGCCCTCCCCCAGCCCCACATCATCCCCCCCAGCCCCACAGCAGCCCCACAACATCCTCCTCAGCCCCACAGCATCCCCCCAGCCCCATAGCCCTCCCCCAGCCCCACATCAATCCCCCCCCAGCCCCACATGATCCCCCCCAGCCCCATAGCAGCCCCACAGCAGCCCGAGTGTCCCCCCCAGCCCCCAGCCCCCACGTCATCCCCCCCAGCCCCATAGCAGCCCCCACAGCAGCCCCACAGCATCCCCCCCAGCCCCACATCACCCCCCCAGCCCCACATCATCCCCCCCAGCCCCATAGCAGCCCCACAGCAGCCCCACAGCATCCCCCCCAGCCCCACATCACCACCCCCAGCCCCATAGCAGCCCCACAGCAGCCCCATAGCAGCCCCCCAGCCCCACATCACCCCCCCCCAGCCCCACGGCGTCCCCCCCATACCTGGGGTACGCGGAGGCGAGCGCCAGGAAGGTGACCTCCCCCAGCCCCGAAGCGGCACTGGCCAACACCACACCTATGGGGCCAGCCCCACACGTCACACACACCCCCACCACCACCACCTCGCCGCTCCCCAGCCCCACGGCGTCCCGCCCCACGGCCTTCCCCGGCCCCATACGCAACCCCCCAAGCTGACGGCCACGCCGGCGGCCGACGCCACCAGAGCGAAGCTGCCCCACGCGCAGAGAGCGGCGACGACCACCGCGGACGCTGTGGGGTGAGAAAGGGGGCGCAGGTGGGTGGGTGGGGGGGGGCGGTCGGGCCCCCCAACCTCTGCCCCACACATCTGCATCGCCCCACACATCACCTACTTGTAGGGCAGGAGGTGGATGACGAAAGGAGCCACCAACTTGATGAGCAGCGTGGGGAGGATGTCGGCCAACAGCACCGCCTGGGGGGCGACCCACAAGTTGGGGGGCGACCCATAAGTTGGGGGGAGACCCACAAGTTGGGGGGGCGACCCACAAGTTGGGGAGACCCACAAGTTGGGGGGTGACCCATAAGTTGGGGGAGACCCACAAGTTGGGGGCGACCCACAAGTTGGGGGGGAGCTTCATGGAGAGAAGGGGTGACCCACAGATTGGGGGCGATCCATCGGTGGGAGGTGACCCACAAGTTGGGGGGGGGACCCACAAGTTGGGGGGTGACCCACAAGTTGGGGGGTGACCCACAAGTTGGGGTGACCCAGAGGTTGGGGGGCAGCCTCATGGAGAGGAGTGACCCATAGATTGGGGGGTGATCCATGGGTGGGAGGTGAACCCACAAGTTGGGGGGGACCCATAGGTTGGGGGGCAGTCTCATAGAGAGAAGGGCGACCCATAGATTGGGGGGTGACCCATAGATTGGGGGGTGACCAGCGGGTGGGGGGCAGCCCCATGGAGAAAGAGGTGACCCACAGATGAGGAGTGACCCACAAATTGGGGGGGGACCCACAAGTTGGGGGGCAGCCTCACAGAGAGAAGGGGCAAACCCATAGATTGGGGGGTGATCCAGATGTTGGGGGGTGACCCACAAGTTGGGGGGGGGTGACCCATGGACAAGGGGTGACCCATGGCGAGAGGGGGTGACCCATGGATAGGGGGCGACCCACAGGTTGGGGGCCAGACCCATAGATGCAACAAGGCTCCATAAAAATGGGCTGACCCATAGATAGGGGGCAGCCCCATAGACAGCACTGACCCATAGCTCAGTGAGGTGACCCACAGACCGGAGCCAGACCCCATAGGCAAAACCCTCGACCCCCTCAACCCCCCCCCACACCCGCTATGGGGCAGCCCCATAGATCAACCCCGCCCCTCTTTAGCCACACCCCCTCGAGCCCCGCCCCCTTAGGCCCCGCCCCTTTGAGTCCCGCCCCACAAGCCCCGCCCCCTTAAGCCCGCCCCCCTTACCCCAGTGGAGACGGGGTTGCAGTCGTAGCGGGAACTGTTTCTGTGGGGCGGCGGCACCTGGAGGGGGGGGGGAGGGGCAAATATGGGGTGGGGATGGGGGAGGGGCACCCCGGGGGGGGAGGGGCAAGCGGGGGGGGAGGGGCAGGGACCCACCTGCGCCCCCTGGTGGGGCTCCAGGATGTCGCGGGCGGCGCTGAGCATCACCACGTAGGGGAGGTTGTTGCAGAGCCCCAGGATCCTGGGGGGGGGGGGGATCAGTGGGCAGGATCTATGGGGTGGGATCTATGGGGTGGGATCTATGGGGTGGGGGACCCTCACCAGAAGGCGGCTCCGTTCCTCCAGGGGGCCGCTCGGCGGCTCCGGGGGGGCCTCGGCTGTGGGGGGTGGGGGGGTGAGTGGGTTGGGGGCGCTGTGGGGCAGGGTGGGGGGGGGTGGGGGGCAAAGGGGGCAGATGGGGGGGCTGGTTGTGGGGCTGGGGGGTGGTTGGGGGGCAGGTTATGGGGCTGGGGGCAAGTTGTGGGGCAGGTTATGGGGCTGGGAGCAGGTTATGGGGTAGGTTATGGGCTGGGGGCAGGTTGAAGGCCTGGGACAAGTTGTGGGGCTGGTTGTGGGCGGGTTGGGGGGCTGGGGACAGGTTATGGGCTGGGGCAGGTTGTGGGGCTGGGAGCAGGTTATGGGGTAGGTTATGGGGCTGGCTGTGGGGCTGGGGGCAGGTTGGGGGCAGGTTATGGGGCTGGCTGTGGGGCAGACTATAGGCCTAGGAATAAGTTATGGGTCTGGTTATGGGGCTGGGGGCCAGTTATGGGGCTGAGAACAGGTTGGGGGGGCACATTGGGAGTCCAGGGGCTGGTTATGGGGCCACTTATGGGGCTGGGGGCAGGTTGTGGGGCTGGGGGGAGGCTATGGGGCAAGTTATGGGTCTGAGCAGGTTGTGGGGCAGGGCACAAGTTATGGGGCAGGTTATGGGTCTGACAACAGGCTGTGGGGCCGGTTGTGTGGGCCGAGGGCAGGCTGTGGGGCAGGCTATGGGGCAGGCTACAGGGCCCAGGGGAGTTGTGGGTCAGGCCATGGGGCTGAGGGCAGGCTGTGGGGCAGGCTATGGGGCAGGCTACAGGGCCCAGGGGAGTTGTGGGGCAGGCCATGGGGCTGAGGGCAGGCTATGGGGCAGGCTATGGGGCAGGCTACAGGGCCCAGGGGAGTTGTGGGGCAGGCCGTGGGGCTGAGGACAGGCTGTGGGGCAGGCTGTGGGGCCCCAGGGGAAGTTGTGGGGCAGGCTGTGGGGTCAGGCCGTGGGGCTGAGGACAGGCTGTGGGGCAGGCTATGGGGCCGGGGTCTCACCCGGCAGCAGCGGCTCCTCCTCCGCCATGGCCGTGGGGGGGGGGAGGGGAGACGCGCGAGCCGGGTCATGTGACCTCGCGCCCACGTGACCCGCGCCCACGTGACCGCCCGTCCACGTGACCCGCGCCCACGTGACCGCGGTGCTGCTGGTGGGGGGAGGGGAGGGGAGAAGGCAGCGCTATGGGGCCGGGGGGGGGGGGGGGCAGGGCTGCCCCACGGCGCGGGGCTGGGGGGGGAATTTGGGACCCACATCCCCCCTCCTGCCCCATAGCGTCTCCTTCTGCCCCACATCTCCCCCCTCCTGCCCCACATCGGCTCTTGTGCCCCATAGCACTTACTCCCACCCCACATCCTGCTCCCCCTGCCCCACATCTCCCTCTCCCTGCCCCATATCTCCCACCCCACACCCTTGTGCCCCATAGCGCCTCCTCCTGCCCCCACAGCTCCCTCCTTGTGCCCACACACCACCCCCACACCCCACATCCCCCCCTTGTGCCCCACAGTGCCTCCTCCTGCCGCACATCCCCCTCCCTCCTGACCCCACACCCCCCTGCGCCCCCACACCAGATGCTGTGGGGCTGGAAAGCATCATCGTTTATTCACCAACAACCCCCCCCCCCAATAAATAAGCCCGCCGTGGGGCAGAGACGGCTGCTATGGGGCAGAGAGGAGTGGTGTGGACTGAAGAAGCCGTGGGTCAGGCTGTGGGTCAAGATATGGGGCAGAGCTATGGGGCAGGTCATGAGGCAGTGCTATGGGGCAGAACTATGGGGCTGGCCATAGGGCAGCGCTATGGGGCAGGCTGTAGGGGAGTGCTGTGGGGCAGGCCGTGGGGCAGCACTGTGGAGCAGGCCTTGAGGTAGGCTGTGGAGCAGCGCTATGGGGCTGGCTATGGGGCAGTGCCGTGGGTCGGTGCTATGGGGCCGGCCGTGGGGTAGCGCTATGGGGCAGTGCTATGGGGCAGCACCATGGGGCTGGCCATGGGGCAGCGCTATGGGGCAGGCTGTGAGCCAAACTGTGGAGCAGGTGCTACGACACCAGCCGTGGGGCAGCACCATGGGGCGACGCTGTGGGTCAGTGCTATGGGGCAGTGCTGTGGGTGGTGACGTGGGGCGGTGCTATGGGGCCAGCTGTGGCACAGTGCTATGGGTCGGTGCTATGGGGCCAGCTGTGGGTCAGTGCTATGGGGCCAGCCATGGGGCAGCGCTATGGGGCAGGCCATGAAGCAGCCCCTAAGGCAGACTACGAGCCAAGCTGCGGAGCAGGCGCCACGAGACCAGCCGTGGGTCAGTGCCGTGGGTCAGCGCCGTGGGTCGGCGCTATGGGGCCGGCCGTGGGCAGCGCCGTGGGGCCGCAGAGCAGCAGGAAGTCGCGCAGGGCGCGCAGCAGGAAGGCCTCGGTGGCGCGCAGCAGGGCCAGGGCCTCCCGCCGGCGGCCCCACTCGCCGTGGGGCGGGACGTGGGGGGGCGGGAGCCCGGGGGGGCTCCGGGGGTTCGCCCAGCTGGGGGGGGGAGGGGAGGGATGGGGGGGGGGGGCGCCCCACGGCCGGGCCCCGCCCCACAGGTGCCCCACACCCCCCAATCCCAGGGGGCAGTGGGGCGTCCAGGCCCCCCCCCCCCGAGTCAGGCCCCTCCCAAGGACCCCCACCGCGGGGCCCCGCCCACCCTGAGGCCCCACCCACCCCCGGGACCCCACCCATTTCCCACCCCCAGGGCTCTCCCCCAGAGCCCCGCCCACCTCCCCAGGCCCCGCCCACCCCGGACCCCCGCCCACCTCCCCCGAGGCTCCTCCCACCCCGGCCTCCCTCTAAGGGACCCTCCCCCGGGGCCCCGCCCACCTCCCACCCCGTGGCTCCGCCCACCTTCCCTAGAGCCCCGTGTGGCTCCGCCCACGCCCGCGGTCCCCACCCACATTCCCCCGGAGCCCCTCTCCTCTGTGGCCCCGCCCACACCCACCCGAGCCCCTCCCCTCCGGGGCCCCGCCCACATCCCCCCGTGGCTTCCGCCCACCTTCCCCTACAACCCCTCTCTGTGGCTCCGCCCACCCCGCGGTCCCCACCCACATTCCCCTGTAGCTCCTCCCCTCTGTGGCCCCCGCCCACCTGCCACCCCGGCGGTCCCTCCCCCTCGGGGCCCCTCCCCTCCGAGGCCCCGCCCACCCCGTGGCCCCGCCCACCTCGGCGGCGATGGCCCGCCCCAGGTCGCGCAGGTCCCAGCGCAGCAGCGCCCCCCAGCGGCGGGTGCCGGCGCCGCCCCCCAGCGCCCCCCAGCGGCCGCGCAGCGTCGCCAAGCGCCGCCCCCAGTGCCCCCAACCGCTGCCGGGCCTGGGGGGGGACGGGACCCATCGATCCTGCCCCATAGATCCCCAGACCCACGGATCCCGCCCCATAGATCCTGCCCCACAGATCCCCAGACCCACGGATCCCCTGCCGCAGAGATTCTGCCCACAGATCCCCAGACCCATGGATCCCGCCCCATGGATCCCGCCCCATGGATCCCCAGACCCACGGATCCCGCCCCATAGATCCCCAGACCACGGATCCTGCCCCATAGATCCCCAGACCCACGGATCCCCAGACCCACGGATCCCGCCCCATGGATCCCCAGACCCACGGATCCCGCCCCATAGATCCTGCCCCACAGATCCCCAGACCCACGGATCCCGCCCCACGGATCGCCTGCTGCAGAGATTCTGCCCCACAGATCCCCAGATGCATGGATCCTGCCCCACAGATCCCCAGACCCACGGATCCCACCCCATGGATCCCTCCCCACAGATCCCCTGCTGCAGAGATTCTGCCCCACGGATCCCACCCCATAGATCCTGCCCCACTGATCTCGCCCCACAGGTCCCCAGACCTACGGATCTCCAGACCCATGGATCCAGCTCCACTGATCCCACCCCACAGATCCCCAGACCCATGGATCCCACCCCACGGATCCCCTGCCCCATAGATCCTGCCCCACAGATCCCCAGACTCAACGGATCCCCTGCCACAGAGATTCTGCCCCATAGATCCCCAGACCCATGGATCCCGCCCCACACCACAGATCCCCTGCCCCACGGATGCCCAGACCCATGGGGTCCCACCCCATGGATCCTGCCCCATGGATCCCGCGCCACTGATCCCACCCCACTGATTCCCACACCCACAGATCCCGCCCCATGGATCCCCTGCCTCATAGACCCCGCCCCACCGATCCCCAGACCTATGGATCCTGCCCCACAGATCCTGCCCCACGGATCTCCTGCCCCACGGATTCCCAGACCTACAGATCCTGCCCCACAGAGCCTGCCCCATGGATCCCGCCCCACAGCCCCTGCCTCATAGATCCCCCTCCTTGAATGCCCAAACCTCCCCATAAGACCCCCCCCACCCCATAGCGCCCCCAACCTGCCCCATAGGACCCCATAGTCCCCTCCTTCTGCCCCACAGCCCCCCCACAGGACCCCCCCTGCCCCATAGCCCCCCCAACCTGCCCCATAGGACTCCCCCCACCTTATAGAGCCCCCACAGCCCCCCCCACAGGACCCCCCCTGCCCCATAGAACAGCCACAGCCCCCTCACTCTGCCCCACAGCCCCCCCAGGACCCTCCCTGCCCCCATAGCTCCTCCAACCTGCCCCATAGGACCTCCACAGGATCCTCCTGCCCCATAGCACCCCCCCGCCCCATAGGGCCCCCACAGCTCCCCCATAGGATCCCCCCTGCCCCATAGCCCCCTGAAACCTGCCCCATAGGACCCCCCCCCGCCCCATAGGGCCCCCACAGCCCCCCCCACCCCCCTCACTCTGCCCCACAGCCCCCCCACAGGACCCCCCCTGCCCCATAGGGCCCCCACAAGACCCCCCCCGCCCCATAGGATCCCCCCCCATAGGACTCCCCCTGCCCCATAGGGCCCCCCTGCCCCATAGGATCCCCCCCCATAGGACCCCCCTGCCCCATAGGACGGCCACAGCCCCTCACTCTGCCCCATAGCCCTCCCAAAGACCCCCCCCGCCCCATAGGGCCCCCACAGGACCCCCCCCCGCCCCATAGGATCCCCCCCCATAGGACCCCCCTGCCCCATAGGACGGCCACAGCCCCCTCACTCTGCCCCACAGCCCCCCCCACAGGACCCCCCCCTGCCCCATAGGACCCCCCCCCGCCCCACAACCGCCCTCCCCGGTACCGTCAGCGCCATCCAGTCCCGGGCGGGGATGCTGACAACCAGCGGGTGCCCGGGGGGGGGGAGAGATGGAGCCGGGCCCCCGCCAACCGCTCCGCCACCTGCCCCGGGGGAGGGGGGGGAGACGAACCGGTCACGGGTGGGGGGGACACCTATACGGACACCGCGGTCCCCGTGTGTTGCCCCCCCCCCCCCCGCCCCTCTCTCCCCGGTCCCTCACGTATCGCTCCGCCAACTCCCGCGTCTCCCACAGCAGCCGCCGGCAGAGCCGTAGCCCCCCCCCGGGGCCCTTCGGAGCCCGGTACCGGCCCCGGGAGGAGGAGGAGGAGGAGGCCCAGCGCGGCCCACGCCGCTCCCCGCAGCCTCATAGTCCCGGTCCCCGGTCGCCGGTTCCCGGTTCCCAGCGGCGGTTTCGCTCCCGGGGGCCCCGGCGGGGGAGCCCCGGGGAAACCCGGCTTCCCTCCTTGGAGGAGGTGGGCGGGGACCGCCCGTGAGGCGGCGGCCAATGGGAAAGAGGCGTGAGGCAGCGCTAGCCAATGGGAAGGAGGGGCGGGAAGAGCGGGCCAATAGGAAGGCGGAGGCGGCGGGGACTGCGATTCCCGGCGGCAGCGCGGCGGGGCGCGGCGCGCATGCGCGGGGTGGAGGGGCGGGAAAGCGGGGGGCTGAGGGCGAGCCGGGCGGCGCATGCGCAGTGCGGTGGTAGTGCTGGGGAGCGACAAGCGGGTGAGGCGCATGCGCCGTGAGGGGGGAAGACCCGACTTTAGCGCATGCGCAGTGCGGCCGGGAGAGGCGGGCGGATGCGCGGGGATGGGGAGAGGAGCTGGAGGGCGCATGCGCAGTGCGGCTGGGCGGGTAGGCGGGGCCTAAGCGCATGCGCCGTGTGGCGAGCGGAGACGCCGGCGCATGCGCAGAGGAGCGTCGCGCAGCCCTGAGGGAACCGCCGCCATTTTGTGAGGAGCCGCCGCCGCCGCCGCCGCCTCTCCGGTAGCGACTGGAAACGATTCGCCGCCGTCATGGCGCTGGTTTCGGCCGACTCCCGCATCGCGGAGCTGCTGGGGAGCTGCACCAGCTCATCAAGCAGACGCAGGTAACGGCGGGGGGGGGAACGGGCGGGCGGGGGGGTGGAGGGCCGCCGTTTCCCCGGTACACTGAGCTCCTCACCGCCTTCCCGCCCTTTCCCGGCAGGAGGAGCGCTCCCGCAGCGAACAACAACCTGGTCAACATCCAGAAAACCCACGAGCGGATGCAGACGGAGAATAGAAGTGAGGGGAAACAGGGGAAACGGGAAGCGACGGGGTTTGGCGCCCGAGACACCCCCCCCCCCAACACCCTCTCTCTGCCCCCTCAGTCTCTCCGTACTACCGGACGAAGCTGCGGGGGCTCTACACCACTGCCAAAGCAGACGCGGAGGCCGAGTGCAAGTAGGGGCTCAGGTCCCCCTTTCCCCCCCCCCCAAATCCCCCTTTCCCCCCCCCAACTCCCCCTGTTCCCCCCCGAACTCCCTTTTTACCCCTTTTCTCCTCCTCAAGCCCCCCCGGTTTTCCCCGCTTTTCCCCCCCGGTTTTCCCCGCTTTTCCCCCCCGGTTTTCCCCGCTTTTCCCCCCTTCTCCCCGCTTTTCCCCCCTTCTCCCCGCTTTTCTTTCCGCTCCCCTTCTTCCCGCTTTCCCCCCTTCTTCCTCGCTTTCCTCCCCCCTTCTTCCCGCTTTCCCCCCCCTTCTTCCCGCTTTCCCCCCCTTCTTCCCCCTTTCCCCCCCCTTCTTCCCGCTTTCCCCCCCCTTCTCCCGCTTTTCCCCCCTTCTTCCCCGCTTTCCCCCCCTTCTTCCCGCTTTCCCCCCCTTCTTCCCGCTTTCCCCCCCCTTCTTCCCGCTTTCCCCCCCCTTCTTCCCGCTTTTCCCCCCCCTTCTCCCCGCTTTTCCCCCCCTTCTTCCCGCTTTTCCCCCCTCTCGTCTCCGCTTTTCCCCCCTTCTTCCCCCTTTTCCCCCCCTTCTTCCCCCTTTTCCCCCCCTTCTTCCCCCTTTTCCCCCCCCTTCTA